>NC_143019.1:37531366-37543866 GCF_055824585.1 Amblyomma mixtum | reverse complement strand
CTGGCTAACCGCACGTTCTGCGCTGATTGATCGGTCACACAGGCTTTTCCCTCACCCTTAAACTAAACAAAACCTCAGTAGAAAGCTCGCGGAGAAGCAAGCCAGGTGAGAGCCTTTTTCGCGTCGCGATACCATGTAGAAGCTGCCACGCAAGCTAAGTTAAACCCTCCTCCCTTCTCCCCCATTCCTTTGTTTTCACAGCCACGTCGTCCATTCTCGCTAACCAACGGGTTAACCGAACCATCAGTAGAAGAACTGAATCTAGTAAAAGAGGCTGGATTACTTGTTGTTCATTCTTGAAGCTCATCCGCAGCTGCACGGTCTGCCACTAAATGTATGCAGTACGGCAAAAGCTAGAAATGGTTTCAGGTAACCAGCAGAGGAACCAGGAGAAGTGGTGCTCGCAATTAAAGTGCTGGTATTGAATGGACGGCTACCGAGGCGTGGCAGATGCAAGTGATTGCTGTTGATTTCGTCGCCGGTTAGCTTCAGGTAACTATTTAGAGTTTCGACACGACTGCACGGTTTTTTACACTGAAACAGATTAATAGTAATAAAAATAGCGTGTTTATATTCGTTCAGCCGTTCTTTATACTTCCCCTCCTCTGACATGCAACAGGCATCCACTTGGACTATGAGAACCCCATTTGGAAGGGACAGAACGGTGATGCGAATTTTGAGCGTATATCTTGTAGGGCAGTCAGCAAGTAAAGATTAAAAGCGGAAAACCCAAACTCCCCAGGGTATACATGAAAGCGAGTACATATATGACAGAGTATATGTGGCAGAGGCGGTTAGAGACATCAGTACCAGCTAACCGCGAGGGCAACGCTGTCGTCACTGAGACACACGTGCGGCGCGTGCGAAGGTTAATCGAGCGAATCGATCTAGCGTAACCGAGGCACATCTACAACAGGCAGCAAATACGTAGCTATCGGTCGTATATTGCTAAAACGATGAGAGCAACCGACGAGCGTGCGTACACTATAAGAAGCTCTCCGCCCAAATGGAAATCTAAAACACATAGACAAACACCCAGAAAACGCACAAGAACCTCGTTCTGTGCGTTTTCATCAAGTTTCCTATGCTCGCTTCCATCACCCAAGACTCTATATGTTTACAGGCCTTATCGCTGAGTCAACTGTGCCAAAACGTTTGAGTCGCCACACCTCCCCTCAACGCGGGGTCAGCACTTTGCGAGATTTCGCGAGAACACCGCAAGGTGGCGTGTTGTTGACAGTCGAGAAATCTCGAAACACCGCTCCACTCCGGGCACCTCGACTGCGACATGCAGAGACAGCGGTGTTGTATAGAGAGCAGAGGTCAGCCCGTGGAACACACGCTTATGGCCAGCTACGCCCCACTAGAGGAAGTCAGGAAAGAAGGAAAAGGCAAAGAGGGAAAGGGTAAATGTCAGTGCTGACGACGTTACAGATCGACGAGCTAGAGTCCGACATTTTAGGGGAAACATTGGGGGAAATGTGCACTCTTAGAAAAAAGGGGCGAATAGGGGGCGAGAGGTTAGTCTTTTTGGGGACTAACTGACCTGCCACTGGCAATCGTCCTTTTCGGGACTAACTGCAAAGGGTGTAACTGTTGGTCCCCTTCGAAAGGGTGCAACCGTTAGTCCCCGGGAGCAGACATTTAATGAAAAAATGCAAACGACGCGTGATTTCCAGCGTATTTTATAGCGGGATAGTTTCCGACAGAACTTCACACATATAACAACGATAAAGGAAACAGAAATAAACATACATGCAAACAACAGGATTCGAACCGACAACCTTTGGATTATGAGCCGAGCGCGGATATGACTACGCCACCACAGAGGACAGTCCACGGTAGAAAATAAAAGCCTTGTATGCGAAACACACACACGGTCTGTCTGTACCGCTCAAATTGTTATCACAGTGTGGTGGTTTTGGTGTCATATGCTTTTGAAAAAACCTGCGGTAAGCTTTAATGCGCACGCACAACGGTCTAAATCACGTTTTGGCCAAAACAGAAGTGCTGAACTGTGTATACATTACGGCCGGTACTTCACAACCACAACAGTGGTTTTCTTTTCGTTTATTTTTTTTGAGTATAAGGTGGTCTTCTTCCTTGCAATTGGCAGCTGCACATTACAGCCTGTTGAAAACAAAGATAGAAGGTGATGGTTCGCTTCGTTTTTTGTTACCGGCGGAGAGCGGTGACAGGGAATTGACTGCTAAGTGTCGCCGATACTTACACAGCATCACATAAGCTCGTAAACAACGGCAACGGTATGAAACTACGTGTACTTGCTCAACCCTAACTTTTACAACTCACATTTGACACGTATTGAAGTTCGTAGTAATTGTTTATGCACTTGCACAGCTGCCAGCCGTTTCGGTGGCACGAAGCCTATTTCTCACGGAAAAGGGTATCCGCCTCGTCACAGGCAGCGGCAGTGCCCTCACTGGCCTTAGACGACATCCATGCGCTTCAAAAATCGAGTACTATTGCAGTCAGGGTCTTCTCGCGCAATTTTCGCGTGCTGCTGTGCTGCGATTCGCCTCCCGTTAGTCTCTTTCTCGGCAGTTAGTCCGTTGAGTTTGCGCACGGCGCGCATTTTTGGCAAGGAGTGTGTCGTGTGCAAATTTAGGGACTAAAGAGCCCTTTTTAGGACTAAAGTTGTCTTTACTCCCCTCTGGGCCGGTTTTTTTCTGAGAGTGTGGCTCTAGAGCACTTGCTAGCGGGACAGGTTGGTCCATTGCATAAAGCTTACAATACTACACCACAGGACTTCGGGAGGGAACACGCAAAACACGCACGATCGGCCGTGTGTGCCTTGCTCGTTCCCTCCCAGTGTCTTGGTTCGTTCTGCGCTGGAAGTACCTGAAGTCTAAGGGGAAACTTAAGGAAAACTGTAGGGTGCAGTTTTACGCTGGGTACCTGTACGAAGGTTTGGAAAGCCGTAAAGGTTTGCTTCTTTAACCGCACGGCCGCTCAGAGGGGAAAGTTAACGGTAAGTTGAAATCAAAAGGAAGAAATGGGCTTGGGCAGGGGGTGTAACGCGAAGGCAAGATAACCGCTGGTCCTTAATGGTGACGGAGTGGATTCCAAGAGAAGGAAAGCGTAGCAGTGGGCGGCAGAAAGTTAGGTGGGCGGATGAGATTAAGAAGTTTGGGGGGGTACGGTGGCCGCCGCTGGCAAAGGAAAGGACAGAGTTAATGAAGAGACATGAGCCTGACTACGACCTGCAGTGGCCGTAGTAAGGCTCATGATGATGATGACGGTGCGTAAAACAGACACCAACCTGAACACGCGTACGCGTACACACCCCGGTGGACGAGAGTCTCTTCGGGGAGTGGGATGTAGTCCAGGCGAACAACAGTCACTCGAACAGGCTGCACCATCGGCCACATAGCGATGTCACGAGTGCGATAAAAAGGATCTCAAAGATTAGTCGAGTAAGAGGGTCTCTCCTTCCGTGTGCACAGGGCCACCTTTGCTTGTACAGGGCGGAAGTGGGACGGCGTTGCTCCTGAACCAACCGAAAGCAGCTCTATCAGCTCGGCGGTGATATGGGCGGGGGGGGGGGGGACCACTCTACGTGTCACGTGACCCCCGTGTCAAGCGGTCGCTTCCGGTGGGACCTGCGCACCGGAACGTGTATGGTATACACAGGCATCGGCCGAACGAGTGTGTTGGCGACGATGCAAAGCGGGGCGGATACGCTCCGCTATCTCCGTTTTGACGCGCCTGTGACTCGGACGAGCGGAACGTTATCGTGGCCCGTTTTAGCGCCAGAGTATTCGCTCGCGGCGCGTTCCTGTACGCCAGGCTTTTTACAGAGGCAGTACAGTTGCGTCACTGTACACCAATAATAATAATAATAATACAAAAATAATAAAATTGGAGATCACTGCGGCGACCCGTATTGGCAAAATGCGAAAGCACTGACGCCTCCTCCGCACTCGTCGCCTCTCTTTGTCATTTCATTTTGTTTGTTACTTGATGTAACTACTGAATTAGCGTAATTATCTTATGCTTTAATTAAAGACCGATTTATTTGCTCTGATTATACCTTCTTCTATCTCTATCGAACATTCCGGTTTTTCAAATTTGGCGCCGTCGTTCTTTTCCATCCACTTGCTATATCCCCGTCCAGTCTATTCAATCGTACAATGGTTTTTGCTGATAATTAACTAATTAATATATGTCAATGAAACTTTTTGTTCGATTAATTATCGCTCATCAAATACATTTCAATTCATTTCAAACTGCATTTTCACTCCTTTGCCTATTTTTCCACTATTTTGCCGTCCACGGCTGTTTTCCCGTCCACTCACTACATCGACGCCTGCGCTATTTCAGCGTCTTTTCGACATTTTCGGCTCTAATTAATCATCCTATCGACATTTTTTTTTTTTTTTTTGCGCAGTACCCTCACACCATCCTCTTTCGATTACAACCACTCGTTTGATGCTACTTCTTCTGAGAACCTGCGTACACGTTTTGCGGACTTGTTTTGGTGACACGACCCGCCGACATAGCCTAGAAATACTTTCGCATTAATAAACGCCTTTATTTTACAGAAAACAAGCTTACATTTTTAAAGGGGCCCTGCACCATAATCTGAGTGCATTGTTTTGCTTCCTTGTTGTAATTGTTGAGTTATGGCGACGCTATTACCACCGGTCATAACACGCATATTTCTGTATTTAATATTTTAAGTTGCTCGAGAATCAAAATCATGGCACTGACGGCGTCGGCACACAGCGGTGGTCTTTTGCATTTTTGCAGCGGATATGACTTCAGCTGGCGTGCGATTATGATTGGATGAACAACTAATAACAAGCTAATTGTGTTCGTGAGCAAAAATATGTTATGTTTTGTTGTGTCCTTTTATATTAAAAAAAACTAGCATCTTTTCTTACGCAAAAGCATTTCAAAGCTTGTTAGAAAAAAAAGCCCCACCAGAGGCGCTGGCTATCACTTTGCATCAAAGAACTTCGTGGCCTCCTGCTGCGCCGCTCTGCCCAAGCTCCGCCCACAACCGCACTTCGCCGCCGTGCAGCAGTGCCTGAGCGCTGCTTGGCTTGGTATAAAAATATCGCAAGGAAAGACAAGATCGCCTTGTTATCAGAAAGACTGCCAGCTATACTCGAGCAGCGACAAAGCATGCCTGCTTATGTTGCGAGCTTACGGCACCGCTCGCGGGCGCTCCGGGCGACGAGCTCAGCTGCTGCCTGGCTGCCGTGGTCGTCGCTAGGCCTATAGCTTGCGTCGAAGCCGCTGCGGCCGGCGCTTCGGAAGGCGCCTGCGCTATAATAAAAGGCCTACTCTTCACACCGCTTTTCTGTCAACAGCATTATCTCGCAATAAAATAATAGCGTGGTCAATTTCCGCTACGCCCTCAGCAGCGGAGCTAGCGGGCGCCAGTCGGGTCAGAGGCTGCAGCTGCGAGGCGGTTCTCGCAATAAATTCGCTCGTGCCGCAGTTGTCCCTTTTACCAGCAACTCGGTATTGGCCAGTGACCCAGAAAAATGATATATTTCTCATTTTCCTATCCCAGGCTATATTACTTACGTCAAAACACTCTTTAGCTCGTTTTTATGACGCCGGCAGACGGGATCCCGTCTGCCGGCGTCCAGGTTGGCCGGCCGGCAGGCTCGGCTTACTTCACGTTCGCACAAGAAAATACAAAAACAGCCATGCTACCTGAAAAGATGCTTTCTAGATTCGAGCAACGACAGCATGCCTGTACTAGAGTGGAGCTTTCGGCTCCTTCGCTCCGTCTCAGTCTAGCGCCCACGTGCTTGTAACCATGGAAACGACGCCGTCAGCGTCAGCGGAAACGTGTTACAGCGACCAGGAAACCATGAGAAGCTATCTTCCGGGACGTTGTGGTGACGTGCTCGTGCACGCTGTTTTGATTGGTCTCGCCGCGTGTCGTCATTGGGTGAGTGAAACGACAAACAGAAGACCGGGTAAAATTTGAGTCGAGGGCAATTTTTTGTTTGCTTGTATTTTGAAAATTCATTCCTTAATAACTCCCGTTCTAGTGCACCGATTCCAGTCATTCTTTTTGATTCGGTATCTGCGTGTCATGAAGAAATCATCTAAAGCATGTGAAAAAAGCGTTGCTGGGCCCCTTTAAGACAGGTCTGCCCAAGGCTTAAATGCTTGCAGGGCAGTACCCGGCAGTCGGTGAATGACGATGATGTTGCAAAACAGATGTGACAAAACAAGCAAACAAAAATAAAATTAATACCAAACGTAAACAAGAACAAACAAACAGTTTAAGTTACGGACACAAGACTTTTTTTTTAAAAAAAGATGCCCAGGCTTCGCTTGGTTAAGCCAAGAATGCGTTGCATATTGCGCGGTCTTTTTGCGCGAGGTAATGCTTGGCTGCACTCCATTTTCTCAGCAGCTTTTCCTCCGTGACGTATGGATGGATGGATGGATGGATAGGAGCGCCCCCTTTGAAACGGGCGGTGGCGACCGCCACCATGCTCAGCCGTATTTTTTTCTTCTTCTTTTTTCTTTTTTTTTTGCGTGCTTTGGTGACGTCACGTCACCACGTGACGTCACGTCACGTGGTTTGGTGGCTGCCCGGCCGCGCCCAAGGGCTGAACTGAGTGATTGCAATATGCTACGCATAAAAATGCTTTAAGTGTGACTGCGAGGAAACTGAAAAGATAAAATCAGATGGAGAATTAAAAATTTTGGGTATAGAATAATTACGGGTAAAGGGCAGCAGCGAGGTACCGTAAAACAAGGGTGATGTCTAAAAGAACTAACAGGAATGAAAGGAACCAAATATTCAAGTTCCCAATAGTGAGCACCAATAACTACATGGTATGGGGGTCTATTCTTGTAGTAACGCTCAAAGGGCTAGAAGCAGTTGTCGCTCTCTAGCACCAGCGTGCCAGCCCTAGCAGTCAGAGCTGTGACCCCCAACCCGCGGTGCGGTAAGTCGCAACCACGGCGGGTTCGGGCCAGAGGGGACAAACACGAGTATGCTACTCGGATGAGCGTTTATTGCTCCCGAGCAATACAATGCAGCAGCAACAATACAACCGCCGTAACGAGGGCGAGTGTTCCGCTCGCGTACGGGGGTGAAAAAGACAAAGGAAAGAACGCACGCAAAAATGTGGGGGAAGAAGGTTCCGCTCACCTCGCGTGGTTCCTCGCTCACGGCCCGCGGCGGTCAAGTCACACACGGTGGCCGGGCGATAAGGGCAGCGGTCTCCGTGGCAGATCTCTGATCCGTGCGTGTGCACGGCTCCCGCCAGAAGACGAGCGAGCCTCGGGAGAATCGCGTCTCCTCCTGGGCTGTGGAGAGGAGGTCTCTCCGTTGTAAGAGGGGAAAGAGGGAAAGTCTCCGCGGCGGGGAGCGAAAGGAAGCGGGGGTGGCGAGAGTGCCCTCCCTCGCAAAACCTCCCGAACGGCGCGCGCATAGCATCGCGCGATAATTACGCGCGGCCGTTACAATGGGGCAGGGGATTCATGTGTATCCCCACATCCCCCCCTCCTTAAAACTGCCCTACGGCTGAAAAGTGACCGCGTTCACACAAAAGGGTATACCGAGTGGGGCCGGCGAAACGCCGTTTAACTTTAAAACGAATTAAGAAAAGATTCAGCTCACAGCCAGCAGTGCAGTCGTCGAAGGCCGTGGACGCCAGGGCAGGAAGGCGGTGTAGACGACCGCCATGGACGACCATGGAGCCCAGGATTGAAGGGGGTCGATGACCGCAGGTCCCGTGAGTCGGCCAGGGCAGCTTTGCCGGGACGCGCGGGCGGCAGGCAGGCTCAGGCAATTACGCACCGTGTCGTACCGTTGCACAGCGTACGGCAAGCCCCCACTCAGCTGGTTGAACCGCTTGCTCTTGGCTCGCCCTCTTTTCCTCTCGTTGGGGGGTGACAAAGGCGCGCCGACCCATTTTCCCTCTGCCGCAGAGGACTTGCGAGGCGGGCCCAGCGGGGCACCAAGCTTCTCTCGTGGGCGAAGCCGCCTCCACGGGGACAGGGGGACTCCAAGGCGGCCTCTGCTGCAGTTTTCGCCATGGTAGACACAGTCCCCGGTTTCCCCGAATTCTCGCTCGTTCGTCCTGCGGCCGACCGGAAGCTGTTCTTCTTCTGCGCAACTTGGTGGCGACAGCGGGCTCTTGGCTCCGGAATGCGGCAGCCCTCCAAACGGCCTGGCTCTCGGTGTTCGAAGCAGCAACGGTCGTTGCGGCGTCCGCTGGCTCTCCTCCGGGCACGCTGTGAAGGCTGGCCTGCGGCTGCAAAGCCGTCTTTTCTTTCTAGTTACTTTTACAATTTACATTTTTTTTCTTTTAGCTAGTCTAACCCCGCTCGGTCTTTTCCGAAGAGAAAGCGTGTGCTTGCCCCGGAAGCCGTGGTGCGAAATATGGAAGGGGTGTTCCGTCCATATTAAGCAGGAGAAATTACTCCCTGCGCGTTGGTCAGAGTTGTTTCTGCCGTGGGCGCAAGTTGTAACGAGGCGCCGGGCTCTGTTGTCGAGCCTTGCGTCTCGGTGCGGCTGCCTGCTGGCGGGGGAGGGTGTTCTCCACAGGCCACTCGTTCCCTCTGGCACACGTCGCACGAGCGGGCGTAGCGTATCGCATCCCGCTTCATGCCAGGCCAGGTAGCGAGGCGGCACAACTTGAGGTAAGTCTTAGGGCCACTCGCATGCCCAGCGATGCACATGTCATGAAAGTAGCGTAAAAGTGCTCCTCTCAACGTGCGTGCAATCACCACCTTGAAGGACTCGTGTGTATCCTTCTCGGAGGGGATATATCTCAGCAGGATGTCATCGGAGTCGAGCAGATAGGAATCCATCGCGCTCACAGCATTACCAGCTGTGTTCGAGCGCCCCGCACGGACAACAATACCAGTTGCCTCCATGTGCGCCGCGGCCGCGCCGCCCGGCTCCCTGAGCCCGTCGAACACTTTTCGACAAAATGGATCCTCCCGCTGTGCCTCCAATAGCTCCCTTCTGCTGAAAACGCTCACCACGGAACTGACGCCTTCCAAGTGGTTCACGCTTTCGCCCTGGGAAGGCGGGGTGTCCCTTCCCTCGGGGCGTTGTGTGAGCTGCGCGGCAGTCGCGCTGCTCTGGCTGTCGGGCGCGGCGGAGTGGGCAATGTTGTTACTTCCCAAGCCGTCAACGGGCGCGCGCGAAAGTGCGTCCGCCACCACGTTGTTCTTGCCCCTCCTGTAGCGCACGGTAAAGTCGTAACGCTGGAGGAGTAGCGCCCATCGCGCTAGGCGTCCGGACGGCTCGCCTAGGCGTCTCAGCCAAGTGAGTGCCGTGACCAGGATGTTGCTGCTGAGAAGCCGTATTGGACAACCACAGCAGGGACTGGATGTCAATCCCGCTCGCCGCCATGGCTAGTCTGTATGTCGGCAGTCGGTCACACAGACACTCGGTTTGTCACACCTCTGGCCCCACGTTGGGCGCCAAGAATATGGGGGTCTATTCTTGTAGTAACGCTCAAAGGGCTAGAAGCAGTTGTCGCTCTCTAGCACCAGCGTGCCAGCCCTAGCAGTCAGAGCTGTGACCCCCAACCCGCGGTGCGGTAAGTCGCAACCACGGCGGGTTCGGGCCAGAGGGGACAAACACGAGTATGCTACTCGGATGAGCGTTTATTGCTCCCGAGCAATACAATGCAGCAGCAACAATACAACCGCCGTAACGAGGGAGAGGGTTCCGCTCGCGTACGGGGGTGAATAACACAAAGGAAGGAACGCACGCAAAAATGTGGGGGAAGAAGGTTCCGCTCACCTCGCATGGTTCCTCGCTCACGGCCCGCGGCGGTCAAGTCACACACGGTGGCCGGGCGATAAGGGCAGCGGTCTCCGTGGCAGATCTCTGATCCATGCGTGTGCACGGCTCCCGCCAGAAGACAAGCGAGCCTCGGGAGAAACGCGTCTCATCCCGGGCTGTGGAGAGGAGGTCTCTCCGTTGTAAGAGGGGAAAGAGGGAAAGTCTCCGCGGCGGGGAGCGAAAGGAAGCGGAGGTGGCGAGAGTGCCCTCCCTCGCAAAACCTCCCGAACGGCGCGCGCATAGCATCGCGTGATAATTACGCGCGGCCGTTACAATGGGGCAGGGGATTCATGTGTATCCCCACAATGGTAAAAAGAGGGAATGAAAAGGTGTCAGTTATAGAAACGAAAATAAATTGCAGTCAGGTCAAATGTCCAAGCTGTATGTACCAGTGTGTCCATGTTGTATGTACCCGTGTACCAGTGCTGTATCAACTAGTGTGTACCAATGTACACACTGAGAGCACCATGCGAGTGCTTTTATTGCGCTATAGCATTACTGGCCGCGGTGCGCGATTTCAGAGACCCGTGTGTGGGCCTTCCATACTTTATATGTATTATATTTCTCGCGCTATATATGTATGCAGCATATACGCGTACCTTTGCTTACTCTGTCCGAATCGTTGTTGCTGTTGGCCAGTGCTGAAATGGCACACATCCACAGCGGTGGATTGACCACGGTTTCGTGCGGACCAAAACATGTGACGGAATACCATAGCTCGGTTAGATCGAACGGCACTCGATAGGCGGCTGATGAAAGTGGGAAGGACTGTAATAATATAGTAACAGATTGTAAAGTTCTTTCTATACGCGTAACCTTTTTTGTCTTCTTTTCCTTCTGGTGTCTTTCCTGCTTCTTTATAATACTTTTTATCCCCCCTCCTTTATTTATTTCCTTCCCCAGTGCGCATGCGTAATGACTATGCCAACTCACCGCTCTCTCATAACAAAGAAGGCTGCGTACGAAACGTTTTTGCAATAAATGACCCAGTGAGCGGCAGCATCTTCAGCCCTGTTTATGCGGGCGTCCAGAGCATCGGCGACGGAGGGACAGGGGCAGCCAATATCGACTGATCCCAAGTCTGCGCCACTCGAAGCGATTGCGCGAAAGCAGTCATTATAACCCAGCTACACCCCGTACACACACGGCCATACCGGCCCAAGTGAGGGTCAATATATTGAGTCTGCCACGCGCGACCCGGGTTGGCCCCGGCCTTGACGCCAGCTCGCCCTTCGATGGACAGGAGGGCGAAGCGACGGAGAGGGGGAAAGGCAATTTCCCGAGGCTAATCGATCTAGCGAGAAAGACAAACAAACAAACAAAACGAAGAACGTCCCGAAGAAATACGTATACGAGCAACTATCGAAGTCGGTACGGGAGCTCACGTCAACAGGCGCACAATGGGAAACGGTGGGGAAAATAACACCGGCAACCAAGTGAACAAGACTCTGGCGGTTCGGGCAGTCCCACGTGGATGTCCGCTCTTCTTGAGAGTTCGCCTCGCTCTATTAGTTCCGTGCACTTCAGCGGAAACCGATATACAGGTATAAATCATTGTGAAAAGGAACGGTCGAGACTCGTTTAGCTGATACGCTTTTGCATCGAACTTGGAAGTGTGACGACCAATCATCCAAAGGCAAACAACAAAATCATAAAAAAATATACAGAACGAACGAGAGTGTGTCAATTAGACCTAGCGAAGTAGTCTTTAACTGGATGCCCATGAAGCGTACCCTTCTATAATGGTTGCAGCAGTACAATCGCGCTCAGTATAACCTGCAACACGTCGGTGGGGACCGCTATGCGGATAGCGCTTCGTAGTATTCGAATGCGGAGTGACGCAGGCCCCCAAACATGCGGAAAAACTGCGGGGAACCCGTATGCTTTCAACGTCTGGTAGCTACTAGTGCCAAATGCGCGACATTTGAGCACAGAACGAGTTATACTGGTTCGTAAAACGAGCATCGGTTGTACACTACGATGCAGGCGATACGAGTAAGTGTAAAGTGTTAATCCCGAATTAAAATAGGCTTCAGGATGCTTTAATTTATACGCCCTCATTCGATGAATTGATGGAGCGAGTGACCGAGTAATTCAGTGAGTGAGTGAGTGACCGAGTGAGTGACCGAGTGAGTGAGTGAGTGAGTGAGTGAGTGAGTGAGTGAGTGAGTGAGTGAGTGAGCGAGCTCAGCCAAGATCAAGGTCAAAGTACAAGGTCAAAGGTTGAGGCTTCACACATACCCCGGCTTTTCAGTTTTGCTAACAAAGTAGAGCTTTCGCACGAAAACAAACAAGGGGCATTGTTCTTTTCCCGAAAAAGATTGTCACAACGAGTCGAGCATATGTGGGGCGAGGTCTGCGCACTGATCTACCTCGCGCAGTATTTTACCACACCTACTGACACGTAGAAAGAGACGGCGAACGTTCACGAAGCACTCTACCGAAAACCCATCGCTACTAGAGGACAAGACCAGCGCGCCAGCTGCAGCGCAAACAACAAAAAAATAATAAAAATCCCATATTTTATGAGGATCACCGTGGTCGAAAGTGTTGTCTCTCTACACAAAGAAACGAGGCCCGACTACAGTCATTCCAGCCGACACTGTACACAACAGCGCAGACGAGGCGTAGCCGATATAACTGTCACGGCAGAGCTCGTAGAGGACCACGCACGGGGTGTAATGAGCTCCTATAT
>NC_143019.1:33196770-33274270 GCF_055824585.1 Amblyomma mixtum | reverse complement strand
GGATACAAACAATTCTAGTTGGAACTTTGTTGACTTAAAGTGCAGTGAGGCGAAAGCCTTCAGCGCGGTGTTGCTTCTTGTGTCACTGTTGTGTGGTTAAGATGTTAATTATACACAATTGTTTGTGAGTCTTAAATGCTAGAGACACTGGAGGGCGTGTTGGAGGCATCCGTCTGATTCGACGCCTTTCTGCAAACACTCTCTAGCGTCCTAGACAAGGAGAACTACATATGCTTTGGCAGGAAGTAGCGTAGTCATTAGCACGTTGGGCTGCGGAACGGAAGGATGGTGGTTCGAATCCCATCGTGCACAATGATTTGTTTTCTGGTCTAACTAGGAAAAGTGTGACACCTCTGCTGACAACCTTCTGTCGACAACGATGAGGCATTAAAGGCTTTTGCCTTAAAAATAAAATACGCAGTGTAGATGAAAGAGTTGCTTTGTAAGATTCTGATATGATAGCATTCGGAGTGTCATGAAGGTGAAAACTGTCCGGCGTCGACGGAGGCTAGTTAAAAGCCCCCACCTGCAGGCTCTGGCAGGTGGTGCTTCACATAGACGCCTAAGCAGCCACAACCGGCGCCGGACAATTGCTGAGGAGGATTTTCTCTCGTCCCCTGCCACCTGACAACCGTCCCCCTCTTCCGTCCCCTCTTCCCCTTCACTTGTAGGTAGGAAAGTTGAGGGAGACACTAGACGACTATGAATGTAATGAGAATAGAATCAGAATGGGAATAAAATCCAAAATGGAAAGCTCTTGTTCAATTTCACTTAAACTACTGCTTACTAATTTGGGCCTGTACTAAGAAGTTTAGCACTGACAGATTGTTTGCTCTCCAAAAACGAACCATGCGTTGTATTCAAAACATTGAGCGCCTGGAACTCATGGCCCCGGTGTTTCTAAGACATAACGTGTTGGAAGTTAGCAGTTGTACGAGCTGAAACTTGCCACAAGTATTAGGAATGAAATTATACGACATCCATATATACTATCAGACTTGCGCTTGCGCAGTAATACACAGTATAACTTAAGACATAGCTTGTTCAAACTACTCGCAGTAAGGAGGGGTTACGGTACCCAAAAATTGATGCATTTAATCCCTAACTTAATATACACTAATCTTGCCTTTACATCTTGCATCAGTGTTGATATCTAGGGAGCTTTAAAAAAGCCTTAAAGACTGTTATGCTCTCTTATTCAATGCCGTGAATACTTTCAATCTCTTCTTTCCTGCCAAAAGATGTATACACGTTCGAAAACTTGCTCAATTGTTTTGGTGTTTCCATTGTTGTTTATTTTGATTAGCACTTGTGTATTAATGCACTCCTCCACTTGCACTTGCACACCAGTGTATGGGTGACAGGGCCATCGTCAGGCAGACAGCATCTGCCTTTTGCCCCGTTTTCTGATATTGATTGATATTGATATTGAAATTTCTGATATTGATTTATGAGAGCACTAGCTAGCATAATTTGGAAGTAATTTTCTTTGATTCTTTAAAATATGGCCTCTAAATTGCTATTACAGGCAACGAGATATTTGAGGTAGTGAGAGTGTAGGACATGAGAGTGTAAGAGCGTACATTCTGGCACTTAGACGCCTGTGAAGCAGTCAAGGTACTCAGATATGCGAATGACGTTTCTCCTGCCTGCTACAAACTCTATGGCCTACAAGCAAAAACCGTCGTCGTTATTAGTCGTAGCGTCGTACCCTTGAGATTCTCACGTCTATCGCGAAGATTCCCTCCTTAGGTGTGGAATGAAAACCCTGACATCCTTGTTAGTGCCTTAGAGCACCGTTATGAACACTTTGACTTAGTTCTTGAGCGACGTCTGCACGTCCTGATCACACTGAAATGATTACTTATACAGACAAATATCCGCATTAGCGTAAACAACATTCCATGGATTCACGGTGGTTTTCATTTCCGGCATATCGGGCTGACGTCTTGTGCTGAAGATAGTCTTCTGTACAGTTATCGCTGCGGACATTCCTGACAGTTCTCGAGCAATTCAAGGCATAGCAGATACGGGCAGATTGAAATGCGCTCACTCTGGCTGAGCTCCGTGCCCGGCGTGCAGACAGCCTCGATGTTCTCGTCGGCCGCGTCCAGGGCCAGCACGGCGGCCACACGGGGCAAGCCTATGGCGCACTCGGTCGTGAAGTTCCGGGTGCACCGGAGCTGCTTGAAGTGCAGGCTGTGGAGACAGGGAGATTCAGGAATGTATGCAGCTGTAGTAAGCTTCAGATTTATTCATCAAGCCTACATCAAAGATAACATAGAATCCCTGCAAAACCGTGCTGCTCGTTTTATTTATTGTGACTACTCACGCTTTACTAGCGTCACGGCTTTAAAAGCTCGTGCTGGACTTGACAGCCTTTCCCATCGCCGTAAACTGGCTCGCTTAACTCTTTTTCACAAAATTTACCATCATCCGTCGCTTCACGACGATTTTTTTTACTTACCCTCAGCAGTGTTTCCACGCCGTGACCATCCTTTCAAAATCAAACGCATCACATGTCACACTTCAAGTTTTGCTAAATCATTCATACCCAAAACCATTATTGATTGGAACCAGCTGCCTTCCACAATCGCAACTGAAACGAATGCGACATCATTCCATGAACGTTTAAAAAATCAAAGCGATGTGTAGTTTTCTTCTAGTTCTGTTCTGCTCACCGCAATGTGTTCGAGTTTTGCTTTTCGTTCTTTTTATTCCGTTGTTTTTATTTTTGTGTTTTCTTTTCTTGTTTTTTTTTTCATTTTGTTTATTTTGCGTCTTGTTGTTCCACCACATTTCAATTCTTGCTGGCTACCAGTTATTGCTCTTTTCTTGCTTCTTTTTTGTGCCCTGTTACTCATGTTAATGTTCCTTCTATGTATTCAAGTTGAAATATTTACCGCCCCCTATGTAATACCCTCGTGAAGAGGGCCTTTAGGGGTATCTTGAAATAAATAAATAAATAAATAAATTTTTATTCCCCCCTGCGCAAAGCGGTTACGTAGAGCAGTTCGCTCCATTGGAAAAACAACACAGTTGAAAAAAAAGCAGAGTGACAATGACGGAGGATATCACATATTAGCTATGGTGGGTTTGAACACGCTGGCGTCACTCACTCGCACTGTTCCTTGAGTTCTTCCTCAGTCTCGGCCATCCGGGTGGAGTCTGCGTACGGGATGAACGCCTTGCCGCAGCCGTCCAGAACGCTGACGGCACACCGGGGAGACCCCTTCAGAGGGTCTCCCTGCGCGGTGCCTATTGAATCAGAAAAAAACAAAATAATGGCGATTTCACTCGATTCAAGTCAATGCAGCGAGCTATGGAAAGAAAAAATGATAGGTGTAACGTTAAGAGATCGGAAGCGGCCGGAGTGGGTGAGGAAACAAACGCGAATTAATGACACACTAGTCGAAATCAAGAGGAAAAATTTGGCTTTGGCAGGGCATGTAATGAGCAGGTATAACTGATGGCCATTAAGGATAACGGGCTCTATTCCAAGAGAAGATTGGTGGGCTGATGGGATTAGGAAGTTTGTGGAGATAAGGTAGCTGCTGCTAGAAAACAACAGGGCTAATTGAATAGTTGTGGGGGAGGCCTTTGTCCAGTAGTGGGCGTAATCAGGACGTTGTTGATGATGATGACACTCGTAACAATGCGGTTTACCAGCGGCAGCTGCTCCGCCTTGCGTTTTTGCAATTGATGCATTTGCCACACGCGTGTGTGTCCGTATGTTGGCGCACGATGAGGGACGCACACTAGGATGCACGGTCGTTCGACGGTCGCACCTACTAAACTTAGGCCGGTGATATTCGCTTTGTAACAGCTAGTGCTCTAAAGCACACTAAATGCAACCGCGCACAGTATAACCTGCAACAAGCCGATGGTTACCTTGCGATGATTACACTTGAACCACGTACATACCAGAACACTTTGGAATGTAGGGTCATCATCCTTTCTTTGTGTAGAATAATTAAGGTTCCGCTAATAATACAATTTTTTTTATCATAAATTCTCTAGTTTCCGGCAATCCACCGGCTTTATCAACACCCACAACTACTCGCTTCACCAATCCATTCACCAACTTTGCACAAAATACCCCTGTCCTGTGCGTATACAGTGGATTCGCGGGCATGCCCAGGATCCGCATAATATTCATGTGGATGCAATGACACACCTTGACACATCCGATATCCCGCCACCTTCCCCTCTTCCCTCAGATCCGTTCCTGTCCCATGTTTCCGAGAAACAGTCTTTGCGTCAGCGAACACGCTCTCTAATTCCTCCGTGTTCGTACCCTCTCCCCCGGAGTCTCACTCGGGAGGAGGGGGTATCTGTGCGCCGGATTCGGGCAGGAGCGGCTCTGACTCCTTGTGTGCGTCATCGGTGGCGTGACAAACGTTACGAAGTGACAGACAAGTGTCCCCATTGTGGTGCTGCGCCCGACCAGTGTGATGAAAAACACTTGCTGTGGACTTGCCCGGCTACAGCTTCCGTGAGACGACGTTTACTAAGAAAGGTTGGCCTGCGATGGGACGTTGCAGACGACTATACGAAGTGGACTCTAGATAATCGCTATATCACGAACTTTTGCCGCTTTTTAAGCGAGGCTTGTTTGCACTCCTTTTTATAACTTTCTTTCCTTTTTCATTATGCCTGATGGCAAACAGCTCGAATAAAAAAAAAAAAACTACTCGCTTATTTCGACTCTCCAGCATGTCGTCATAACACTATTCCATTCTACCGGCGAGACCTATCTCAAAGAAGAAAATAATCCTTCTATATCTCGGCAAGAGAACCACTCAAGCACCTTCATCTTCAAAATGACGAACGAAGCAAGCACAAGGGGAGGAAGGGAAGAGTAAAATAAAAATTATTTCAGTAAATGGCCCGAAGGCTGGCCTGTTCCAATTTTCACCTTCATCCACTCTTCCTGCCATAGGCCTTTCCCTCCTTTGTACCCGCCGCGACAATGAGTGTTTAAAATATTTTCATGGTATTGTTAATTCATCCCGCTTTGCTTCACTGTCTGAGTATTTGCATTTTTCAGCATCTTCATCTACAAGGAGCTACCACCCTTTGAATGTAACACCCATTCACGCGCGCACTGATATGTACAAATTTAGTTTTTTTCCTCGTGTTATCGAACGATGGAATTCTTTACCCGGTGATATACGCTCCCTGGAACCAAACCTATTTTTCAATGTTGTTGCAAATCTGTGATTAGTCTGTTCCATTTCTGTTCTTTATTTTAATGGTGTTCACTTCTGAATATGTTGTCCCTCTCTGCCTTTTTTTTTTTTCTTCCCCCCACTCCTGCAATAGCCCCATCGGGGCTGCAGTATATGTAAATAAATAAAATAAAAATAAATTTCAGGGGCCGCTACTGGTTGTCGGTCCTATTCTTCCATTTACTTTTGAAGTCCTCCTCGCCCTACCGCTTTGCAGCTTTTTAAATTGTTTTTTTTTTCGAATTTTCTTGTACCGGCTTATGCGCAAAAAGAGGTTACGGGGCTTTACTCCGAAAATCTTCCTCCTGCGGATACTAAAGCAACTTTTCACGCCAAGGGATATAAAATGGGTGGATTCGCATGAGGGTCACGTGACACGCAACAACGTTCCGTTCTGAACCATTTTCCTTTCTCAACGATCTCTTCTAGAATCAAAGGGTTTGGAGAAGCACGACACCTCGAGCTACCGTACAAACCTGAACAGAACCAGGAATTAAAATTAGTAACTCATACTATAGTCGGGTAAAACTTAAATATGCAGTGAAGCTCCGCCCACACTCAGGACCGCCGCACAGAATTTCTCCATGAAAGAAAAATAGTCCGTTATGAAAACTTTTCTCTTACTTAAACGAGAAGGTAATCACATGAAAAAAAAAATTATAAGCGCTAGAATTTTGTAGCCTGGCTTGTTTATTACAGTCAAAGAGCCATCTACTGTTGTTAACTGCAACACAGTCGAATATTTCTTAGAACATGCTAATCGCCTTGATCTAGCATCATTATCGCCGTGATGCTTCTCTAATGATGAATTGTTATTTAGCGTTTATTTGTGCTTATACTTGCTTCCCTTGTTGAATCCGCTATTGTCATTTTTTATACCCTGTATCCACTCCTGCAGGGGCCCGAGAAGAGCCTGCAGTATTTGTAAATAAAATAAATAAAAATAAATAAACGCTAAAAAGTTGATTTTGATTACTGTTGTGTTAGCCAACAGAGTAATAGAAGACACCGCGGACCCTGGTCCAGTGCTACCAACTGCTGTTTTTTTTTTATGTTGTATCCTACCATCATTCAAATTTCAGATCATCTCTTATTCAATAAACCAGAAACCTTTTGTGCCTCATCCACTAATGCAGCGTATCGCAATCATTTTCGCAAGCGTTCGACGTTCCTCCACTGAGGGAGAGCCAGAACACACGTGTCGAATATTTTTGCCGTTTTTTTTTTATTTCTTTGCGCCTTTTTTCCTCGGTGGCGCAACGCAACAAGTCACATGTCGCTGAAGCATGTTAGGCGCGTGGTGCACACGACCATCAGTATGTAGGCACCGTGCCAAGATTGTGCGAACCGATGCTCCCAAAGCAATTACATACGGCGTTCTTCACTCGTGCATAGATGTTAACGATAGAAATGTTGCCATAACTTCTCCTTTGTAGCTGAGCCCTGTTGACCATGTCTTCACGTCTTCTTGGAGAGGCAATTTTGGCTTCTTTGAAAGAGGTCAATTCAAGCGCGTTGTTTCCAATACGTTTGCGCAGAGTGAATTAAAATCAAGAGGGCATGAATGGTATAAACCTGAAGTCACAATATAGATAGCTGCCCGGCCAATAGGCACGCCGACCTCGAAATAGCCGTGTAACACTAATTGATCTAATTCTGTTCAGTTAAGCGCTTCTCTCATTAAGCGCTAAAAGTAGAAGGAAGTAAGTGATTTCTGTTGGCATTTTCTTGCGTGCTGTAGAGAACGTGAGGACACTGGGAAGCACCACTGTGCACTGAAGCCTAAAGATACTTCTCCCGTATACATTTGTTTCTCGAGGATTACCGCATACTGAACGGGCTGCGCGATAGTGTGTTGCAGTTTAACACAAGGTTGTATTCGCTGCGGCGATAGCCTAGTTCTCTCGCTCAGAGGCCAGCGAAACTGGTCAGTTCGCTCCGCTACTTCTTCGAATCCCAGTCGCGGCAATAATAAATTGATTTACTTTTATTTATTTATTTCACTTAGCACAGACCCACAAACATGGCAAGATCTTGGTCGCGGTTTCCTCATCGGAATAGTGCTCTTGCACTAATAGTCTTCACCTGGTTCACGGCTCAGTCGGCCACAGTATACTGACAGGTTCATAGTCGGACTGCACTGTGACCGGTTCTCGAGCCAATCTCAGCCCACAGTCGTGACAAGCATATGAAATTAATTGCTTTTTAGCTTGGCTGTCCATATCACAGGCCTTCGGGAGAATTTTGGGCTTAGTGGCTTAGTAAATAACAACGGACGCTCGGGTTGGACGTCAGTGGGCGCCCAAGCTCGGCCCAAGCTCGGCCCGAGCTCGGCTTGAGCGTTCACTGTTGTCTAGTCGGCAGCGGCTCGGCCTTACGTCCGCAGATCGTCCGGGCACATCGAACCGGTATCGAAAACCAGAGGCCGAGCTGCGTCAGCCTATGTCAATCCACAGCTTCGCCGTGGGTTTTGTAGCGAAAGCTACATTGGCCACGAACTTGCGATTTCGCTGTGGCGGTGCTCCGAGGAGACACAGAGACCGACCTTGAGCCGTTGCCTAGCAATCGCCGCAGCTGGCGGATGCCGCACGCTCGCCGCGCCATCTGGCATGACGTCACACCGCGCGCCTCGCCGCGGAGCCGCGGAGCCGCCGCAGCCGTTTGGTATGACGTCACACTGCTTGCCTCGTCGTTGGGCTCGCCTCCGCTCGCTTCGCCAGCTGAGTCGCATGCCTGATAACATGTCAGAGGATTGAAAAGGAGACTAACCTGGACTTGCAATCAAGATTAACCAAGGCTAACCAAGCTACGCCTTAGCTTAAGCTACGCACATCCTGGCATAGCCAAGCTAAGCCAGTGCGAATTTTTTCAGTGAGGTCGCGCCGTGGGCAATCTTTCCTGGTTGGTGCACGTCGGTCAGAGCTCGTTTCGATCCCCTGGAGCTGCGTCTTGGAATACACAACTAATACAATAACAATAACATGTGACGTTGAACTAAAGCTATCTCACGTAACTTTTTGTTTACGTCTACCACCCCCTCCCCGAAGTTTACGATGCATAGCGCCCATCATTGCCAACTTTAGCGTTTCACACGCGTCATACACAATCTTTCACACGCTATGGGATACGTGCCAGCATTGAAAAACAATGTTTGTTCCTTCTTGTCCGAGGGTAGTAACCCTTTCTACACGCTTCGCTTCTTCATCTTATCTTTATTAGGAAAGAGTGAAGGGCTGAGGAAAGTCATCTGTGCCCGGAGCCGACTTTCACACGAGAAAATGTGAACGTGACTGCAAGCCGCATGGGGGCCCGCTTTCATGTGAGCGATGGCCGTCGTTCAATGCAAGGACAAATCATCAATTCCACAGCAAAAATATATATGAAAGGAACCAGTTTCGCGTCATCCATGTGAAATAAAGGCAAATCTTTCCTCCTGTGATTGCAACGCGCTCTCCAATTCAAGCGACTGCGAAGAATGGTAAATGATGATGGTGGTCAATGATGGCCCCTGAATGATGGTGCGCAATTGTGAAGAACAGCTCCAGGCAGGCTGACCGCCTTTGTTCTTGACTTTTCCTTTCTTTTGAAAGAAAAACAATTCTCCGCCAACGCTGCCTTAGTGTTCGACTACAGAGCGTTAACTACGGGAGCTTCAAGTGTTTACATCGGTGTGGTCAACAAATGTGGAGAAAACCAAATCCAAACCAAGGGCGTCCGCAGAACTTTTTCCAGAAGGGGGAGGGGGGGGCAACCACCCCCCTTGCCCCCCCCCCCCCCCCCCCCCTCCGGATGCCCATGATCCAAACGTCCGCGGATGTTTCCTTTCCGGAGGCATCCTTTCTAAGACACAAGCAGCGTCATCTACCCCGTGGATTTTGCGCTATTATTGCGATTTACAGCCACCTTCGCTATATTCGGTACATTTCCTCGTTATATCAGTTAGTGAATTTAATAAACGTATGCATCACAACACGACGAATTGTTTGACACCATCTGGAACCCCCTGCGACATACGGTTCTGCCGTAATGGCCTTCTGAAGGTCCCCGGAATGCACGGTTTGGGGGCGGAAAGGTCGTCGTTGCGAATCCCACACATACTTTGGGCTTCATCTCAATTAGTAATTTTATCCACCACTTCACAGTCATTCCCAAAAGTTACAGGGGAAGAGTTGATTGTTTATTGCTTGCTACGATAGGGTTGCTCTGGTTTAAATAAAAACTACATACTAAAGGACAATGGAGACGTATGAAGAGTTTCACCTGTGTTCATTGATATTCCTTCATTCTGTCGTGTTTCTTAATTAAAGCGAAACAGAACTGCGCGAAGACGACGGGACAAAAGAAGGCACACAAAGCGCAGTCTTCCAACTGACTTTATTTAGCGAAAGGAGGGTGCTTATAAAGGCTATCACAGCAAACAAGCTTGTTGACACTGTCATTGCCGTACGCACGTTGCCTTTGCTTCTGCTTGTCTCCTTGTTTGCTGTGATAGGCTTTATAAGCACCCTCCTTTCGCTAAATAAAGTCAGTTGGAAATCTGCGTTTTGTGTGTGTGTGTATTCGTGCCTTCTTTTGTCCCGTAGTCTTCGCGCAGTTCTGTTTCGCTCTAACCATGAACCGACTAGCCCAACATCATGTCTTACTTCTTAATTAAACCCTGCGCAAGCTTAACACTATGCAATAGCACCTACTAGATCCGTTTGAACCCTTGTTTACTGGTTGCCGTCTTACGGTAGTTCGCAGTGCTCTGAACGATTGGGACTTACAGCGCGCGAGATTATTTATCCGTCCTGAGTTGGATGCTTTGAACGTACAGATGACCCTGGATCGGTACTTTAGAGTGGTCGTGCTTTGCAAGCGAGAGTAGCCGTTGATTTCAACAGCAGTGCAGTGTCAATGGCCAGAGGATAAAAATATCGTCGAAACTGGGGTTAATCGATCATTGCGGCAGAAACAAGTGTGAAGTCAATCGCCTCAACAATCGACGGTTCGACTGAGGTCTGCCGAACTCTGATATTCTCTTCGAGCTCGAGCAGTTTGCCCACGGCTCCGTGGTCGGAGATGCGCTGGTGTCCATATACGTGCACAGACCAGAGTTATTTACCACTCACAAAAACTCCAGCTCGAAATTCAGCCGTCTTCGATAGCCTACTCTTATCGGTAGGCAGAGAATGATGCCATCTACGTATGAGCTTTAACTTCTGATACCCAACAGTGATGTTGCTCTTTAGGTGGTATTTTTTGCCTTCATCCCATTTCCACTCACCGCGACAGTCTGCGTATGACAAACTTTCTGACCAACAAACGTGCTTCATCTTAAAGCATTTGCGAGTTCCAGAGCTGGAGTGACTAGAAATGATTGACAGGGCGACCGTGAAGCCTGTTGCGAGAAAGCTGCAACAGCAGTTGGATTTAATCGCCATGATTACTTTAATATTCCTTGTCTTATTATTTATTTATTAGTACTTCAAAGGTACACTAGGGGCATTACATGAAGGGTGGGCATACATATCATTGAAAAAAATCAGTGATGAATGATTTGAAGTATTCCAGGCCAGGATAGATGAAAGCTTCAGCAGGGAGGTCGTTCCAATCTCTTGCGGTCTGGGCGAAGAACGATTTTAGGTGCGCAGAAGTAGATGCTCGAGGTGTATAACAGATTTCGGATGACTGATGCGAAGTGAAAGGCGGTATGCTGGGGTGATAACGGATTGGCTGAAATGCGAATGATAAAACCTGTGGAAAAGGCAGGGTCTGGCTATTTTTCGACGGGATTCAAGGCTGGGGAGGTTAGCTTTTGTTTTGAATGCTGTTGCGCTCGTATGATATGAGTAATCAGAATATACGAATCTTATCACGCGGCTCTGGACGTACTCAAGGGTTTTAGCTAGGTTAATTTGATGGGGGTCCCAGATCGAGCATGAATATTCAAGTTTAGGACGGACAAGAGTTAAATAGGCGGACAGTTTTACGGAAGCAGGTGGCAAACGCAAGTTACGCTTTAGATAACCAAGAACACGGTTAGCTTCGTTGGTTATGTTCATTATGTGGGTGGTCCAAGAGAAATCCTGTGTTAGGCTAATACCTAAATATTTATATGAAGATGCGTGTGATATCATGGAACCGCGAAGGGTGTAATTGAATGCTTTTATTCTAAGCGGGGGACTCGCACGCGACAAGATTTTCCTGGGGGGGGCTGAATATGGACGAGTGTAAGTGGCATTGGGTTGATGAAGAGGTTCGAAATACTTGCTAAGTTAGCACTGGTGGCAAAATGCCGAAACGAGTCCACCACGGCCACAAACCCACATTTTAGGTACTTACCGGCAAAGGAAAAAAAAGTGTATAAACGAGTAACCACGCAATGCTACAGAGCCGAAAAAAAAAAAACGTAACTAAGAGATGCAATTTGTACAAGTGTTAAAACTACGAATATTTAAGATTAATGATATCAAATAAACCACTCAAAATGCTACTGCAACTCACATAACAAACGCTACCCGCACATGCTCTTATTTCCGCCCCCAACTTTGTAACGCTGCATATACTATACGGGAGAAAATTCTTCACTAGTACACACATTTTGCGCATCTGGTCACGTCACTTTGCAATGTGGCGCTCCTCTAAATAGACTCATTTCGGCTTATGCACTGCATACAGTTTGCGTGTTGCAATGATTACATGGTATGGTTTGCGTTATTTACGCCCTTCTGTGTTAGTTTCCTTCTAAATGTTGTTATGGTTCATTGCAGCGTCCAGAGTTCGTCACTGGTTCCGAAATGGGCTTCAATTTTATATTTTATATATGACGCGGCCCTGCATAGGTACCTGGTGTTTCAGCTAAGCATTCCTGCAGTTTTTAAAAATAGGTTTTTTGAGTTAAGAGAGCGTTTTTTCTGGTATCGCACAGTCAGCGGTGTGGCACATCAGATTACAGCTATGATGTGCTAACTAGCAAGCTGGTTAACTAATATTAATAGTTAATTTTTTATTACTGTTAGGCTCCTTAATTATTGAGAAGCGTGCAGCCCACCGTAAGTAGTGTTCATATCAGCTTTTAGAATTTCGAAAACGCGGTTACCCTCAGCGCTGTGGCCCAACAAGTTTTGGGTATTGCGACGAGTTACGCGCACTGGAGATGTTGCTTTACCTGGAACGTTCTCGAAAGCGCATTTATTATGGCAGAATTATTTAACGAGCCTGCTAATTAGCAAGTCTTAACTGTGCTCTGATGCATTACACTGTTGACAATGGCAATGACATGCCGAAAAAAGCGTTCTTCTAAATCAAAAAGCCTACTTTCAAAAACTGCAGAAAGTCTTAGGCCAAACACCCTTCTATACCGGGCGTTTCAGCGAACACTTCAAAAAATTCTCATAAGTAGAATTTTCTTGGTAAAGATATGGCTTTTGCGGCATAGCATTACCAATGTTGGCAGACACCAGAGAACCGGTGAATCATCAGTGAATCAACCCTTCTGCATAGCATTTCAACCCTTCTGCATATTAGGTAGTAAACTGGTTCACTAATTTTTAATAATTAACTTTTTAACTATTACAGTTAGGCGCCTAGTTGCAATTAGATATTTGTAGCCGGTCGTTAGTAATAGCCATATCAGTTTTTAGAATTTCGAAAACGCAATTACCCTCACCGCTGTAGCTCTACAAAGTTTGGCTGCATCGGGCGAAAAATACATGCGCTATTGAAAGCATGCAGGCAAAGCATCCCCTCCAGTGCAGGTAACTAGGCGAAAAAGCCAAATTTTGTCGAGCCCCAGCGCCGAGGATAATCGCATTTTCGAAATTCTACAAACTTATATGGCTATTACTAACGACCAGCTACAAATATCTAATTGCAACTAGGCACCTAACTGTAAGAGTTACAAATACAAATACAAATACCTTTATTTAAACATCAGGGATGTTAGGAGGTACACCCAAAAAGCCTATGACTGGCTTGACAGAGGGGCGCACCCCCGTACATAAAAACCGGCAGCAAAAGAACACGGACAGAACAATAAAAAAGACTACAGTGCATAGGTAAATATAATTCAATAAAGATTAGTGAACATCCTCTTGAAATTATAGATAGTTGAAGTCGGCAAGATTAACACGCAACGCTCAAAATTAATTATTAAAAATTAGTGAACCAGTTTACTACCTAATACGATTCACCGGTTTTCTGGTGTCCGCCAACATTGGTAATACTATGCTGCAAAAGCCATATCTTTATCAAGAAAATTCTACTTATGAGAATTTTTGAAAGTGTTCGCTGACACACCCGGTATATTCGATGCACTGTGTTGCTGTCAGCCCTCAGACAACTGCTGAAAGCCGCTAGTCTAGCTTAGAAGCGTTTGTGGACTTTACGTTGAAGTAAACGCGCACAAAAGACCAATGCGACAGCAGCGTAATGAAATTAGGCGACACATACCGCACAAAACGTAGGACAGAGCGACCAGAAGCAGCAACCGGTTGGTGAAGGAATCCATGGCGAAGTCTCTGATTGTCAGCTAGCCGTGTCTTTTCATAGGGTGCACTCACACGAGCGTCCAACTAGCCCCACCTCCGAGCCAACGACAAGAAGGCAACTAAAAAAGACAGACTTTGTAACGACGCGCCAGGGTTAATTCCAGATTCGTCTTGTTCGTGCAGTTGGAAAAGGAAGACAAAATGAAAAGAAAGAACCAGTGCTAATAACGCCTGGGAAACTACGACAACGAAGGTCCTTACGTGAGAATCATTTCCCCCTCACTATCTCTCTCTCTCTCATTCCTTCCTTTCTTTTCTTTCTTTCTCAACGTCCCAGCAGAACTCTCTCTTCCTTGGCTGTCCTTCTTTTCTCTTTCACTTTATCTCACCATTTTGTTCATTTTCTTCTAGTTTTCATCTTCTTAAACCGTTTGTCCTTGGCTAGAAAGTCAACCTGCGTCTTCTTAGGCATTACGCAAAGGTATATAAACATAACTAGACAACCCTTGTGGTGTGTACGTTCCCGTGCTCTGCTGCGAGCGCCTGCGGGTACGTAGCTCGTCTAACAATCCTATGTAGTGATGAAAATACAAGGAGAGGACATGTAGCTTAATGGACGAGTCTCTGAGACAGGGTTGGGAAAGTGACCACGCCTGCATATTTATAGCGTTACACATGAGTTGTCACGATGGCTTGCAGTATATTTGCCCGGGGCAGCGCCCCTGTACAAGAAGATCGTACATCAGGCAGCTAGCAACCCCTGATATTGGGATTTTGTGTTTTTAAAGCGCTCACCGAGGACACTCTTCTGGGCGCTAATGGGCGGACATCAATCCCGGTGCGCTGTGAAGGCGGTTCTCTAGTTGTTGTTTTTTTTTTGTTTGGGAGCAATCGGCTTCGATGCTCCTCTCAGACAATTACGGGCAGGAGCCTGCCTGCCCGCCTGTCTCTCTGTCTCCCTTTCTGTCTGTCTGTATGTCTGACTGATTTGATTTTAAGGGGTTTAACGTCCCAAAGCAACTCAGGCTATCAGGGACGCCGTAGTGAAGGGCTCCGGAAATTTCGACCACCTGGATTCTTTAACATGCACTGACGTCGCACAGTACATGGGCCTCTGGAATTTCGCCTCCATCGAAATTCGACCGCCGCCGCGGCCGGAATCGAACTCGCGTCTTTTGGGTCAGCAGCCGAGCACCATAACCGCTGAGCCACCGCAAAGGCTGTATGTATGTATGTATGTATGTATGTATGTATGTATGTATGTATGTATGTATGTATGTATGTATGTATGTATGTATGTATGTATGTATGTATGTATGTATGTATGTATGTATGTATGTATGTTTTGGTTTGTTTTATGGGGTTTAACGTCCCAAAGCGACTAAGGCTATGAGAGACGCCGTAGTGGAGGGCTCCGGAAATTTCGACCACCTGGGGTTCTTTAACGTGCACTGACATCGCACAGTACACGGGCCTCTATGTACATACGTACGCAAGCATGTATGTATGTATGTATGTATGTATGTATGTATGTATGTATGTATGTATGTATGTATGTATGTATGTATGTATGTATGTATGTATGTATGTATGTATGTATGTATGTATGTATGTATGTATGTATGTATGTATGTATGTATGTATGTATGTATGTATGTATGTATGTATGTATGTATGTATGTATGTATGTATGTATGTATGTATGTGTACTTCTGAAGTATGAAGTATGTATGTAGGTCTTACAAACTGCTGCGCCCATACAGTGTTCATCTGTCTGCCTTGGTTACTTCCAAACACGATGTCCAAAACAGACAACGTTTGCCTTTGCCATCGTCACTGTGCGATCATCATTGCACTGCGCCTGCCCACTATCTTAGCTTTGTCTCGTTACGTTTGATGCGCCACAAACTTCCGAATTCCACATTGTCAGGTAGTGGTGACTGCAGACCGGAGTCACCACTTGAAACTGCAGATCAGGGGCTGAATTTTGTACCCGGGGCGGCTTCTTCAGCCCTTCCCCATCAAAGCTCCTGTCTTTTTCACAACCACTTGCGTCTCACGAACAGAACAACGAGGAAGTCTCAGCGAAATGATACCACCAGCACCAGTAGGCCAAGTGAAGTATGAAAAGCAGGCGATGAAGAAGAAGCAACAGAGCTCCAATCCCTCTCATGTCTCCATGAGTCGCAGGACGAAAATGTGGCAAGAGGTAAAACGAAGCGCAGGAGGTTGCCATTCACAGTACTTCAGATTTTCCGCAACGAAATATGTCTGTGTTCACTGTGGCTGTACAGCGATCTATTTTTTGGGCGTGGACTTAGCCTGCGCGAACAGGCGCATTACCTTTGGCAGCGTTGCACCTCGCGACGCGGCCCTGCGAAAGCGATACAGCGCATCACCATCAGCAGCAGCCTGACTACGCCCACTGCAGGACAAAGGCCTCTCCCATGTCTCTCCAATTAACCCTGTCCTGTGCCAGCTGCTGCTACCCTATTCCCGTAAACTTCTTAGTCTAGTCCGTCCATCTAACTTTTTCCCGCCCCCTTCCCTTGGAATCCAGTCTGTTGCCCTTAAAACCATCGGTTAGCTTGCCTTCGCATTACATGCCCTGCCCAAGCCCATTTTTTCCTCTTGATTTCGACTACGATGTCATTAACACATATTTGGTTCCTGACCCACTCTGGTCTCTTCCTGTCTCTTAACGTTACACCTGTCATTTACAGCGTATACAGCTCGTTCGGCCGAAAAGCTGTAGCCGTGACCTAGGATTGATAGGAACGCCTCAGAAACGTGACAGAAGTATTCCCAGAAATTTCAAATGAAAAAGAAGTTCGCCGGCAAGGGGGTTCGAACCCAGGCCCTCTGCGTATCAGGCGGGCACGCCAATGGCACAGTTTTTTTTTTCATTATGGTATTTATTACGTTGATGCGATGTTTCAAGCACGTTACAGGGGCACCAAGTGGTGTTTATGACAGTAAGGTGTGTTGGGGATGTGCACTGATGTTATAGCAATTAAAAAAATTAAAAACAAGGAAAAGGTGCTATCACGTCTACTCCTGGAAAGACGCTAAAGTATTATTCATTCCGAAGCCCGGAAATAAACTGAACCTCAAAAGCCTGCGCCCGATTTCACTCACGACGCGTTTGGGCAAGGCGCTGGAAAGAATCATTCTGACCCGCCTTATAGAACACGTTGAGGAACACCACCTCTTTCCTTCAACCCTCTGGTTTCCGCCAAGCAGTATCCACACAAGATACAATGTGGCTGCTGATAAGAGACGTCAGCGACTTGGGGATTCCAGTGCAGGGAGAACTACACTTGGATCATACTTACAAAAGGCCTCCGGTAATGTCAAGCGTGAAACCATACTGAAAAAAAAAATGAGAGGCAAAGGCATTAGTGTCATTGTGAGGGTTCACCCTCGGTGCAGGTTGAGCATGCTGATTCCACAAGCATCCGACTGAAACATTCGGACACTTGATTCAAATACCTGTCGCGAGATAGCCTCCAACCTGACTAAGAACTCGTTACAAACAGTGGTGGACACATTCCAAGCCTGCAATAGCCTGAGGTGCTCATCCACAAAATCGGAACTCTACTTGGACAGCAAAGATTGCCCCGAGCAACAAAGCTCAGCTAAATATTATGGTCAAAGGGGAAACTGTTCCACATGTTGGTACCATCAGAGTCCTAGGACTACTAATAGAAGAGGAAAACAGGTGTGAAGAAACCGAGGATAGTAAGCGCCTCCGAACAAGTTATAGGACTACTGAAAAGAATAACAAGGAAAAAATTTCGGGCTCAGACAGAAGGAGGCATGCAGGCTGTGATACGAGCACACTTCGCCCCACAGCGGTGGCTCAGTGGTCACGGCGCTCGGCTGCTGGCCCGAAAGACGCGGGTTCGATCCCGGCCGCAGCGGCCGAATTTCGATAAAGGCGAAATTCCAGAGGCCCGTGTGTTGTGCGATGTCAGTGCACGTTAAAAAACCCCAGGTGGTCGAAATTTCCGGAGACCTTCACTACGGCGTCCCTCATAGCCTGAGTTGCTTTGGGATGTTAAACCTCAATGAACGAACAAGCGTACTTCATATGCAGAACTGCATATATATGCCCCTTCCTCCAACTGAAAACATCTGACATTAAGGTGGACGTCCTGCACCGCAGCGTCTACAGAGTACCAATGTCCCACTGGACATTAAAACTCCAGTGAACGTCCTGTGGACGTTCAGGACATCTTTGGGACGTCCAAGGGAGTTCTAGTGCCCATTAGGATAGGCCTGCCTACTTAGGCAAGCAACGAAAAATTCATGCAATTAGGATTGAGACAAACCGTCTCGGAAATCATACGAGAGCAAAGGGCGACGCGGGGGTGGACCGCGTTAGTCCTGCACGCAACAGAGACATAAAACCTTGAAGATGTCAAATATCACCCTACACACCGTGCCAAGCAAAATATGGACGATCCCAACGGAAATTTGAAATAAAATCAAAATTGTGCCCCTGAAAAAGAGTGCAGATGTTCACAATGCTGGCCGACGGCGAGCATGAGCAGATGCCCTGAGAAAATCGCGTGCCGGTAAACCAACTTCATATACAGACGCGTCGCCCGCCGGAAGATACAAGAATGCCATCGTGGTGGCAGATGTAAAGGCGCGTTCACACTTGCCCAAAAATCCGGCGAGTGAAGCGGATTCGCTCGCCGCAAAAACAAGGACCTGTTCTCACTTGTTCACTCGCGGGCGAAGCGGATCCGCCGCGCCGCTGCTGTTTCGCGCTTTTCCACACTGCGTCGCTGCTAGCGGCATACACAGAGCTGTAAATCAGAGCGCTGTTGGAAGATTAGCACTAGGTGCCCACGACAAAACCACAAACGAGGCAGTACAAGGGGATATGGGCTGGGCATCGTTCGAAGCACGGGAAGCTAAGAGTAAAATACTATATGAAGAACGCCTGAGGAAAATGGACGATAACAGGTGGGCAGCTAAGGTATTTAAATATTTATACAGAAAGAGCGTTGACTCACAGTGGCGGAAAAGAACTAGAAAACTAACCAGTAAGTATGCCGATCATGGGGACGGAGAAAGAAAGAGCATTAAACGACAGGTTAAAAACTCGGAAGTTAAAAATTGGATGAATTCAATGGAAAAGAAACATAGTGCAGAACTATATCGATACTAAAAAAGGCAGATCAGGAAAGAATTTTTCTATGATAACTCAAGAGGCAGTGCCCTACTTTTTGAAGCTAGGTCAGGGTGTCTTAGAATGCGCAGCTACAAAAAGAAATTTAATGAAGAAGATGACACATGTGCAGTGTGTGTCAGGTCTGTGGAAACAATTGAACACCTCATACTCAAATGTGATGGTATCCATCCGGATGTCGATGCAGGCACAGTCACTCTTCCTGAGGCCCTAGGGTTTAAAGATAACAATGATCATGTAAATAAATCTGCAGTGGAAGTTAGCAAAAAGCGATTGGAGGATTGGTGAGTTAAAAGCAGAGATGTGGCATAAGGTTAGAATTGTAGGAAACCGTAGGTAAAGATGATGGCGAATCTTAATGAGAATTGACAACACAGTAACAAAAAAAGAAAGAAAGAAAAGCTGAGCATGGTGGCAGTTGCCACCACCCTGTTTCAAAGGGGGCGCTCCTATCCATCAATCCACCCATCCATCCATCCATACAGATATAGTGAGAAAAGAGCATAAATTTACGCTGTCTGCGTACTACAAGCGTATGCATGCTTATGTACGTTAAACGCAGGCGCATTCTCACCTTTAGTTCATCGTATGCTAGCACAGACGCAAAAATAAACTCAGCCTATCGTTGTGCCATCTGGTTGTTAGGGCGGGAACCATTACTGTCAACAAACCGACTCTGCTGATAAGCCTATAATCGGCAGAATAGTCACTCTGAATAAAAAAAATAAAGCAAATTTATCACTTTTACGTTTTCTTACAGGTGAGGTGAGACGAAGCGAAAGGCGTGCGCCGCATTTCTGGCCAGTGAACGCACTGAAAAGGGCAGCAACAACGAACATTCAATCCGAAGCGGGAGAGCGGGAGGCTCGGCTTCGAAGAGCGCCGCCATGTTTGTCGCCGCGCGGCGGAAATCAGTCCAGCCCGATCGCCCTCGCCGTGCCGCTTTCCGCCTCGCTCGGCGGATTTTTGGGCAAGTATGAACGGCAACACCCTATGGTCCGCAACCGTGGAGGCAGCCATAGCGTGTCCGACCCGCATTGAATGCACTAAATTTATTGCGACATACTCCATGCAGGCAACCAAGGCTTTCCAGTCAGGCTGCGTGGGAATACCTGAAGAGAGAGAAAGGAATTTTAATGAGGAAAAAGGTGGAGAGGTCAGCCGATGGTAACATGGTCCTGGCCTGCTACTCCACACAGGGGAAAGGGAAGGGGAGGAAAGGGAAGGGGAGGAAAGGGAAAGTGCGAATGTAGGTTGGTGATGGCGTAATACAATGAGTTTCATGGGTGATGTCCACACACACACACACACACACACACACACACACACACACACACACACACACACACACACACACACACACACACACACACACACGCACACACACACACACACACACACTGGCTGGCACTCGCATCGCGGTGAGTAGGCGCACGTAAAAATCGTGTCTTCAACACTCACACCGACACACACACACACACACACACACACACACACACACTGGCTGGCACTCGCATCGCGGTGAGTAGGCGCACGTAAAAATCGTGTCTTCAACACTCACACCGACACATGTCATTAACACATATACTGGAGTTAGGGCTCCATGAAAACACAAATTTAAACCATGTTAACTGTGTAAACTGTGTAGGTAGTGCACAGGCGGTCACAGACAGGTATCCAGGCCTGTTTCACACAAAAACTCGAGCACGGCCTTTGCCACACACCACCAATCAGAACGTTTCGCCCTGGCGCTTAGAAGAGATTCTTCAGAGAGAGGGCGAGAGTCCTGCAGAAATAAGGCTAACAAAATTAGCCGCAATCGGCTGTCAAAATACCATAGGTCCCGGGCCATGGGGGTAGCCCCGGTAATGAAGCCGTTCACCTCGCAGCCCCCGCCACTAACAACCGGGGGAGGGGCAGACTTCAGCAGGGAACCTAGAAAAAAGGTGAGCTACCCTCCTCCCTTCGCTTCGACGAAAATTCCGCCGCAGCCAACTTCAGTTCTTCGCCGATTCCGGACAACCCAGGCTATCTCCGGTGCTAAATTACTCAGAAAAAAAAAAGTAGACCCGCCTAAACTACCCTCTAAGCAAAAGAATCCTTTAAAACCCGGGCAGATATATTCGGAAAATGGCATTCTTTGAATAGCTTCTTAGCGATGGTGGTTTTATCACGGGCAATATTCTTAAAGAGATAGTAGCCACGATAACCGCATATTTCGTAATACACATACAAGTTGCTTAGCGTAAAAAGTGCATTAATTTCGCGTCTGTGCTGTTAGCCAGCACTAAATGTGGTCATGCATCACATGCAGTTGAAACCGAAACCGAAACAACACGAAAAATAAATTTGATTATATATTCTAAATGTTTAGTGGTTGTAGGAAAATATCACGTGGTAACCCATGTATAATAGAGCCTTATGCATTATTGAAAAGGAGAAAACACACACCTAAAAGTAGGTTTCTATACTCCTTCAAAAAACACAACAAATAAACGACAAATTATCATTGATTCGTAGCTTGTTATTGAGAAGCTCGAATCAATTATGAAACTGTTAATTCATGAAAAAGCGGCAACGAATGCCTGCCGATTTTTCCTTACGCGCTTGACGGTCTTGTCTGGATTGCAAATAACTACTCTACTTGTGATCAATTTTATTCATATCTCTCAACATTCCCATGTGGGTGCTTTGTTAAGGTACTGAGTAGCATTGAGTAGTTTTATATCAGCGCGCAGTAATTTTCATGCGCTGATCCCGTACGACGGTAGCGGCGTCAAATAGACCAAAGCAATCTTTCATCCCGTTGGCAGCGCCATCTTCTAATGTGCAGAGATTGCATCAGGAAAACCTCCGCAACGGCGTTCCTTAGGTGTTCGGGACCACCGCTGTGTTTGATCGTTAAATGGCGGCCTGTGTGTTGTTTTCGCGTTAGCTTTGTTTTCTGCCCCGCTCGTTCTCGTACATAAAGAAAACAAGGAGCACGCAACGCGATGGAGGCTTCGACGGCGTTGACGTGTTACATCAGGGGCTGTCCTAACGAGTTCGGCGTGGTCGACCCCAAGCACCTGCTGTACGTGTGCACGTCGGACGACATTCAGTGCAAGACATGGCTCACGGCGATACCAAAGACCTCCCTGAGAGACGTCGACGACAAGCTGTGCCTGTGTTCTCTGCACTTCGAGAACGGCGTCAATGTTGGCGGCGATTCCCTGCCAACCATATTCCCGCCCGTCCCAGGAACGTCGGAAACGATCACGGACGAGCCGCTGCCGCCTGCCCCCATCGTGCCGCCGATCAAGATCAAAGAAGAACCCGTTGACGTAAGTGCGCTTGCAGTGTAGCATTTGCGAGTTTCTACCCCTTTGTTTATATCCGTATGAGATTGGAAAGCGGACGTCTGATATAAACAAGCTGTGAACACTCCGTTATAACATTCGTAACCAAGAAGATGGGAGGAAGGGAAGAAAGTTGTTAGAAAGTGCTTCCAAGCGTCAAGCCCCTTTACAGTGCATGCATTTTTGGTTTGGTGAAGAACTGAAGCAGTTTCTTAATGCATAAATGCATTGTGGAGCTTGCACGCGAGATTTTAGCCCATTTTTGCGTTCGTACTTCGCGGCATAACTGCGACAAGAATCCGAGTTCACCCAAGTGAACTCGGGTACGACCACCAGTCGGTGAAGACCACCGATGTCATTAAAAGGAGGCGATGGCTAGAGTTCTAACCTGGCGTCGCTAAAATCGCGCTCAGTATCGTCGGTGCGAAAGAGTGACTGTCACTTGTCTCCCCTAACGACAACGAACCTCACCTGGTTGAGCGAAACCACGCAGCAGCAAAATGTTGGTGCATATTGCAGTGCTATGTACTGGTACCTCAAGAGGGAACTCATGCAGCAGTTATATTGTTCCGTCTACGTCGAGCACTACGCATTCTAAAAAAAAAAAAAGAAGAACTTCTCTCGGAGTTATGTCCAGAGATAACAGAAATTGCCATTTCAGCTCTGTGACAACGGACCCAACCGAACCAAACCTACCACTTCAGCAGGGGTTATGAAAACAAAACCAAAGCCATTGTACATTATTTGATGCTATGCACTATTGCCGGTCTGATCGAAAGACGCGGGTTCGATTCCAAGCGCGGCAGTCGAATTTTGATGGAGGCGGAATTCTAGAAGTCTGTGCACTGTGTGAGCAGTCAGTGGGAACGCATTTCTGTCACAACTACACACAGCATTTTGCACGCATACCTGTAGTTCCTCTGTTTTTTTCATGTTGGGATACCATAGTGAGGAAAAGGTTTGGAGGCTGCTGCGGATCGGACGACAACAGTCAGTGGTTTGTAAAGGACGAAAGCTATGATGTAAAGTGCTGTGTTCGTGTGCACATTAGGTGTCGCTGCTGAAAACATGGAACCCAGAATTTTGTACCTCAAAATTTCTCTTATGTGTCATTGAAAGCGGTCCTGTAAAAATTTTTTAGTGGTTCTGCATCGCTGATATCTATATTGATAATTTTCGCCTGACCTCACGAGTGGCATGATGGTAAACCCCGCATAGCTTCGGCAGTGCCGGCCAGAACAAGTTTCGATGAGCGGATTATAGAAACGTACACCTTTTAGCAGTGCTCTGGGTTCGCCATCGTGGCGGCTCCTGTGATGACGGTGCGATCCGCGTGTATATATTACGTGGTGCAGTACAGGATGCAACTGAACTTACCTGCGGTCCAACTGCTGTAAAGTTCGGCCGGCATTTCTTGACTGTTCTTTTTACTATCCCATTTACTACTCCAGTTCAGTGTTTCAATTTTACTTTCTCCATTTACTATTGTTGTCTCTTCAGCTGAACGTAATTCTTTTCACACTTGTGGGCTTGCCCCAGAAAACTAGCCTCAGGCTAGTTTCATTTGCTGACGAGCCCGATCCTGCTCAATGCCATGCCGGTTCCCAAAGCCGGATTGAGGTGTTTGATTCGGACCCAGGAGCTACCACTGCTACATTGTTACACAGGAAGCATTCAGCTACAAACCAATAAGCTGCCAGACTGGTTGCTTGTGCTTAATTTGAGCGTTACACAACAGTGTTTGTCTGAAGAATTTTTGTTTTGTGTTCTGCTGCCGAACTTAGGTTTTCAGGTGGAGAGAGACAAAATGTTTATGCATTGCTCGTAGCGTCTTTGGAGTCTTCATGGGTGAAGTCCGAAGTCCAGGACTCCTACGGTGGCTGTGGCAGCTTGTGTTCGTTCAACCAGTGAAAGTCCGGGTTTCCAGCTGGACAGCGCTGCCTCCCACTGCTCCGACTTGGCATTGTGTATGACTGGGGCTGCAGGGTTGTGTTGGCATCCACAACATGCATGCGGGCCTGTATGTAATGGGGTGTATCTTATTTAGAATAAATAAGCGTGGATATGTGTTTGTTTGTAGCTGTCTCCAAATTACAGTCTCCTCTTTGGTCTGTAGGTTTTGGGGAGCTGTAAGGTCCTCCTTAGTCCCCTAAGGTGCTCCAGTATGTCGTCGTACGTCTGGGTAACTGCCCCGAGTCCCACTGCGTCAGCCGTCGCTCGGTTATTATGTCCTGGAGCGATGACGTCCATTGTGTGGTTCCTGGCCAGACCGACATATCCCTGTGCCCACATGATAGAATGTTTTTCTTTGTCTGGGCCACCTTGGCTTAGAATGTAGAGAGCATGGAATTCTGGCTTTTCAGGTTGTGTTTGGATGAAATACAAAAAACACCCGTGCAGCGAGGAACGTTCCACATGGTGGATGGTAATTCAGGCTCCTCCAATGCAGTGTCTCACGTTGCCAAGTCACAGCTCTGGGAGGTTAAACCTCACAGACCATGCCGAAAGTGCCTGTGTATTGGAGTTGTGCACAGTATTGGAGAGCTCTTCCTGTGTTGTGGCAATCATTGCTCAAGCATAATGATATCATTCTTACTAGCATTGTTATTTCGAGCGGAAATGTGAACACCAGAGCCGTTTTGGTACCCGTCAGATTTGTGTCCTGCCATGCAAAAGTAAAACTGAATTAAGGCCTAAAATGCCATTTCAATGTGTCTTCCATCCTTTCTGTTTTTCAGGACTATGAGCAAGCAGGGCAGCCATCATCCGAGATCGAAAGCAGTGAAAATATTGACAGCCTGGCTTCGTGGGAGGTAAGGTCATGGCAGGCTGCATATAGGTGTACAATCTCTAGTGCTGGTGTCATATGGCACTTGGCACAGCTTTTGCACTAAAGGTGTTAAAGAACGGTTTAAAGGCTTGAGAAAAGAAACAGATGAATGGGTTTAAAGGCTTAATAAGGAATAAGCGGCACTGGGCCCACAATCAAAACAGGGGGTTGAATTTTGGCTCGGCTTGCTGGTGCTGAGTCTTTGGTAATTAGGGAAATGGTTAGGTGGTTATAGTATTCACTTTTTTTTTTGCCACTGTGTATTGTTACTTTTTGAAATGCAACCACCTCTTTGTTAAAGTTAGGTAACACTGACTAGATTTACTGTGGTATTTTGAGGGGTTCTGGCTGCTCTGGAGTCGTAGTAAACTTCAAAATCACAGCATGTGCAAAAAAAGGGGGCACCAGTTGTCCCCATTATATTTTGTTTAATTTGGTTGCAACAAAGTCAGCTGACATGTGCTCATCTTTTGAAGGACCTAGAAGAGAGGCATTCATAACAGAAAAAGAACCAACTGCTTCGTGCTCGTCATGGCAATTACTCGTATTTTGCTAAAGTCCCACAGTGATGCAGCTTGTAATATATGTCATGAGATATGAAGTTTTTTTAAACGTCCAACATATTTTGATCTGTATGGAAATCAGATATTCTGGTCCAGCTTTTCTTGTAGCACACTTGCTTAAACAGAATACCTACATTCTATGCTGGTTGGAACAAACACACCAAAAGTTCTTTTTGACAAGATTTTAGTGTTTTTTTTATCCTAATGGATATTTCAACTGGCTTCAGCGTTTTAAGATAATCGAGTTTTATAGCGGGTGCAAATGCTTGGTGTAAGAACTTTTTCAAAACCTCATGTTTGATGCATTGTTCATACCCTCCGACTGTTTTGACTGAACCTTGTGTATGTATGGACACGACCTCAGTTCTCCCCATAATTGCCTCCAACTTTATTTTAAAATATTCTCTATGAAAAAAAGTTCACTGCTTATAGTAGGTGAGCCATAATCACTAGTACAAGCTTGTAATCTGGCCAAAGGGACTGAAGCTACTGCAGCTGCCGGCAAATTTTTTGTACTTCATATGTTTCGCACCTCAAATGTTTGGACTTATTCCTAACTTTATTATGACCTGCCAGCTTTCCATTGGGATTAATGCATGTTTCTGACCAATTTTTTGGAAGGAGCCTACTGTAAAAACCGAAATATAGGTCGTACTGGAATATCATGCGCGTGATTGGCAGCGTATGCAATGCCGGCTTAGACGGGGCAACTGTTAAGCATTATGAACTGAAGCACTGCGTTTGCCCTCTCACCCTGCTGTCCGTATAAATACGCGCTGCTCAATAAAGCTGGGTCTTTTTTGCCCCCTGGCATTCGGCGTGTCTTGACATCGATACATGCTGTCAGAAGTGGCCGACGTTGACACCCACTTCTTGGGACATCTGCACAGACCAAAGAAACAAGCGACGGGATGGATTTGGTACGACCACTGGAGGCGCTTCGCCTCAAAGAAGACATCGCAAAGAATTGGCGGTTGTTCAAGCAGAAGTTCAAGCTGTTCCTGACGGTCCCTGCCAAAAAGCCACGACCAGCGGCAAGGAAAACTGCACTACTCTGGACCACCGCTGGTAAAAAAGCCATTAAGGTAATTAACGCTTTCACTTCCTTCGAAGGCGAAAGCAGCAAGGACTACGCCACGGTAGTCAAGAAGTTTGAAGTATACCGCGAGGCGCAAAGCAATGAAGTATACGAGCGCTACTTGTTCAGGAGGCGTGTGCGGGAACCAGGTGAACCAGTCGAGCACTTTTTGCGGGATTTGAAGACCCAAGCGCGGCTCTGTAACTTTGAAGGGTTACTGGAAGGGTCAGGGACCAAATTGTTTTTGGCACAAATGATGAAAAAATACGCGAAAAGTTATTAAGAGATGACAAACTGACCCTTCAGAAGGCAGAACAGATCTTCAGGGCCACCAAAGCAACAGCAGCATATCAAGAAATGTGGGAACGAGGCCACAAGCAAGTGGACTAATTTCAGAAGATGCGCTCTGCCCCTCCTCGAGAGCAAAAGTCCTACAACTGCCAAAGGTGCACACGGACACACGCACCGCGAAGCTATCCTGCCTTTGGGCGTACGTGTCACAGCTTTGAGGGAAGAAACCTTTTTGCCATCTGTTGTAAAGCAAGGCAGCAAATTAGCAAGCTCACAGGTGCCGAGAAGGAATTCAGTGTACCGGATGTGGCTATATGCAGCAAGGTCAGGGAGCGCGACTGGCTTGTTCAAGCAAACTTTGGCAACTGGTTGGTGAGCCTGAAAGTTGACAGCGGTTCACAAGCCAGTATTCTACCCCTCAGTGTCTTCAACATAATGCATCCAAAGCCACCACTGAAGCCAAGCTGCACTACTTTGTGGTCCTTCGGCTGAAGCAGAATTGAACATTTTGGCACAATTGCTTTGGAAGTGAAGCTAAACAGTCGCAAAGCCGTCCTGAAATTTTTCATCGTGTGGAAAGGGCAAGCAATACTAGGACTTGAAGTGTGTGAACGCCTCCAGCTTCTTTCCTGGCAAGTGCACAGTGTCTCACAGGAAGCCGCAGAAAGAATAGTGGATGAATTACGTCATCTATTCAGCAGTACAGGCTGCGTTCAGCGTTGTTACCATATGGTTCTCCGCGATGACGCCGTGCCGGTTGTACAGCCTGCGCGAAGGGTGCCACTATCTCTTCAAGAGCCACTGCGTGAGGAGCTGCAGCGCTTTGAACAGGGCGGAATTATTGCCAAGGTGGCGGAGCCCACAGACTGGGTAAGCCCTCTTGTAATAGCATGTAAAAAGGATGGAATGCTCCGGGTGTGCATGGACCCGAGGAAGATTAATGAATGTATCAAAAGGGAGCACTACCAGATGCCGCTGTGAGAAGACGTAGGAACTGAACTGGCCGGAGCAACGGTTTTCACGTGTCTAGGTGCAACATCTGGCTTCTACCAGATACCATTAAATGAGGAAACCTCAAAAGTATGCACGTTTGCAACACCTTTTGGGCGGTACCGTTTCCTGAGGCTGCCCTTCGGAATTTATTCAGTGCCAGGAGTTTTTCAAAAGATTCTAAATGAAATCTTCGAGGGTCTGCCTGGTGTAAGGGTATAAATCGACTACATATTAGTCTTGGGCACATCAACGCATGAGCACAACGAATGACTGAGATCAGCGCTAGAAGCGGCAAAACGAGCTGGTCTGACTTTCAACGTGACGAAATCGAAAATTGCTGTGAAACAGATAGAATTCCCTGGCGACGTAATCAGCAGTGAGGGTGTAAGGCCGAGTCCCTCCCTGATACAATGCATGATGCAGATTCTTGAACTGAAGGACAGGCAGTCGGTGCAAAGAATGATTGGTGTAGCAAACTGCTTTGCCAAATTTTTGCTGTCGCTAGTGCACAGGACAGCTCTACTGCGAAGCTTACTAAAGCAAGGCACAATGTTTGAACAGACGGCGAACCACGCCAAAGAGTGGAACCAGCTATGAGCAACCACTGCTATTGCTTTTCGACCTTACGAAGGAAACTAAACTATTGTGTGAGGCATCACAGAACAGCTTAGGCACTGCTTTGCTACAGTGTCAAGATAGCAAGTGGAAGCCAGCCGCGTATGCATCTAAAGCACTTGCGGAAACAGCAGCGATACTAGCAAATAGAAAAAGAAGCAAGGGCGACTGTGCATGGATGTGAATGATTCAGTCATTTCACATATGGACGGAAGGTTATTGTGGAAACCGATCACAGACCTTTAGATTGCGATATTCCATAAAGCAGTCAGTGACATGCCACCAAGGCTGCAGCGCTTCTTTCTGCGACTGCTTCGTTATGACATCAGAATTGTTTTTGTTCCACGAAAGCGCCTCTTCCTGGCCGACATGCTATCCGGGGCTTCAGTCGACTGTGATAAGGCAGGCATCGACAGCGAAGATGCAGAAGTACATGCCGGGAATGCGGTTTCGTCTCACATGAGCCGTAGAACTTAACGCGACTGGTATCCGCAACAAGCAGAGATAAATACCTGAGCAGTGTACTCGGTAGTCTAGGCAGACGGAAACAGGTCGAAGGCCTGCTGAAGCCATTTAGTGCCGAGCTGTCGCAAGTCCAGGGTATTTTGTTAGAGGGATGCAAGGCTGTTATTCCCACCAGTATGAAGTGCGAATACTGGGAAAAAATTCACCAAGGCCACTGGGGTACAGTTTGAACCTCGATAATTCTAATTTTCGGATAATTCGAACTACACTACTTGATCCGGCCAAGCTCCATAGAGATCTGTGAATAAAAAAGCTTGTTAATTCGAAAGCGAGTCGGTTCCACTATGGATAATTCGAACTACACGCCCAAGTTAGAGTACCAAGTTGTAGTACATTGTTACAGGCTCCCCATTGTGTCTTTCGCCTTTTATTGCATGCGTGGGACTTCTGTCAACAACAGTGGTCATTGTCAGGCTGCATCGTTTAATATTACTAGAGGTGGCATCGCTCTCTTTGAATTAGTAAAATTCCTTCTCGTTGCCATCATGGAGCCAGTCCTTTGTGTGAAAAGGATGACGGAGTGACAGTTTCATCATGTGCCAGTTGGCTGGGGGCACCAGTTCCTTTTGCTGACCGTATGTGGCTCCAACGTACAATCACAGCCGATTCAAACCATCGAAGGGTTGCGTTTCTTCTTTGAGATTTTCTCTGCTCGTTTACTTATCCCGGACTACTTGAGTAAATATGGCTGTTTTGCTACAATTTGAAACCTTGCATTTTCTGTTCAGTTATAGGAATTGAACTTCAGTTGAAATTAAGCATGGACCAGCCAAACCTTGCATTTATTTTGCTTCATGCTATAATTCATTCTGTCAGTCCTTCTTGTAACGCACTTTAACTGTACTCACAAAACGAGAAACCTTGATGCAAATCATGTATAGACGAAGTCGCAGTAAACCACTTATTGTTCTAATGGTTTCATAGTGAAAACATTCATTTTCACCATAGCTTCCTTTTAGGAGAAAATGAAATTGTAGATTTTGCCTCTTCAATTTTCAAGAAGTTAACATTCTACACGTGTAACTTTTTAAAGCGTTTGTTGTATTCGCACAACAGACAGATTTATTTTTGTGTTTGGCACCTGATAGCCTCAGTTGCTTATGCACAACTCAACGTAACACACGGACGTTAATGTGATTCGTGGAAAAATGTTTTGGGGCTTCTTTATATTATGAAATGCTCCAGTGGTCCCCTTATGCTTTCATCCTTATGAAAGCATAAGGTCCCCTTATGCTTTCATCCTTATCCCCTTATGCTTTCATGCGCAGAACGACGAGTCGAGCATGGAAGTCGACCAGGCCACGAGCACACTTTCCGGTTCCCGTGGAGCAGCACTCATCCCGCCCCACAAGATCAAGAAGGAGGTCGACGACTCGAACGAAGCTGGGACCAGCTCCTCAACCCAGGGGAGCACATCCGTTGTCGAAGCAGGCGGGCACTTCCTGGAGTTTGTCACCTCCTATGTCGTTAAGAACGAGCCCCTCGATGACAGTGCCGAAGTTGCGGCCCCGCCTCCCGGCTCTGGATGCGGTGTCGTCGAAGCAGGGGACAGGTCGTCCGCGTTTGAGGTGCGGGAGGAGTTTGGCGAAATTTTGGTGGAGAGCATCAAGACCGAAGCGGAGAGCGACGTCTCGCTTCCGTCGACATCAACAGTGCACCCCCCAGTGTCGTTTCCGTCAACGTCAGGAGTGACCATCAAGACGGAACCGCCTGATGAGGTTGTTACAAATGGGTTTGGTGGTCCGTCCACTTCGCACGACCAAGGCTGCCAAGCAGATGGCGACTCGTCGTCCGCTCTGCTTCTGCCTCCCGGCTTCATCAGCGAGCCTCCTGGCCAGCCTTCGTCGGTGGCTTCAGGCCCGGCTGCATTTGTGGCGGGGAATGTGGGAGCCCTGACGGGTGACGCGGGTTTCGTTATATCGGAAGTGTACTCGGTCGCCGGGGGACAGCAGGAGAGTGCCACTGAAGACGTGGTCCATTGCTCGAGGTGCATCAATGGCGAGGGAAAGCAGATGCACGACAAGTCGACCTGCACGAACCTGCCTACGCGCACCGTCTGGACGCAGACCGTGGAGCCGGACAGGCGAACTGTCTGTATGTACACACGTTCTCTTTTTACTTCTTTGCCGGTTTAGTTTTCTAGCGCTGCTAGCTAGGCTGGAGCAAGTTTCAAGCATAGCGATAAATCGGGGGTTCTCGCACTGCATTCCTTGGTCTGCTTTTTGACTTTCCTGAGCGCCTAAATCCATGTGTGCCTGAACTTCCACTTTTCCTTTACATACTCAATTTTGGACTGACCATACCGTAATTCTATTGTACTGTAACTGATCAATTTTTTGGACTCCAGTAATTCGGACTTGGTATTATGTATTTCGGACTTCATTGAGGGAGAGTCACGCAGATCATAGGAACATTATTGACAGCTGATATTTCGTACTCTGTGGAGTCCAAACTTTTGATTTTTCTAACCAAAATAGACGGCAGCAATACTGTGGAGATAGTTTTTCGGCCTAATATAGATGCAAGCGGCCATCACTGTCGCAACTAACCGGTTCTTCGCCGCCGTGACAGGAGCCATCTTCAATTTAAACAGTCACTCGGATCGACTGGCTTGGATAGGCTTGGGTATTTCTCCATTGTTACCACTTGACATGGTGACATGCTCGATGTCACTATCGAGGTGCCCTACAAAGAAGAGGGCGCTGTTGTGTTGAAAACAGAACATAGTGTAGAACTATATCGATGCTGGAAAAGGCAGATCAGGAAAGAATTTTCCTATGATAACTCAAGAGGCAGTGCCCTACTTTTTGAAGCTAGGTCAGGGTGTCTTAGAACGCGCAGCTACAAAAAGAAATTTAACGAAGAAGATGACACATGTGCAGTGTGTGGTAGATCTGTGGAAACAATTGAACACCTCATAATCAAATGTGACGGTATCCATCTGGATGTCGATGCAGGCGCAGTCACTCTTCCTGAGGCCCTAGGGTTTAAAGATAACAATGGTCATGTAAATAAATCTGCAGTGGAAGTCAGCAAAAAGCGATTGGCGGATTGGTGGCTGAAAAGCACAGATGTGGCATAGGGTTAGAATTGTAGGAAACCGTAGGCAAAGATGGTGGCCATTCTTAATGAGAATTGCCAACACAGTAAACAAAAAAAAATAAATAAAGAAGAAAAGCTGAGCATGGTGGCAATTGCCACCACCCCGTTTCAAAGGGGGCGCTCCTATCCATCCATCCATCCACCCATCCAGACCACCTGCGCTACCTGCCACGGCTTAGCCACTGCTGCCTGTGGTGTGGAGTAGATATATAAAAATTGTCAGAAGAAACTAGGACACCTGGGCTGAGCTAAATGAAAGTTGTACGGGAATAAGAACATGACGGAAAGGAAAAAACATTCATCGTGTGCTACTGGCCTTAGCATCATTAATTAGCGGTGAAATTCACTCACCTTCTGCGCTTCTGCCGAGTGATAACAATGCATGTTGTCCTGGCATTGGGGACATATGTAACTTCTACCACTCTGTGCTGGAGCACTTTCTGCTGACCTGGCTCTCTGCTTGCCACCCTTTTCTGCATTGCTGTGATTGTCAGTCAGCGCACACATTAGTAGTTATTACAGCAGTAGCTGCTAATAAAGTACTGGCATTGTTTTCTGCACAAGAAAGTGAGGGTGGTTAGGGGAGTGCCAGGCATAGGAAAAGAAATAGCAAGTGTGATACAGTAGGCCGTGAGCTCTGCAGTGTAGAGTGGCGAGGGTGAGGGTGAGGGTAAGCTCTGCACTGTAGAGGCACAGCGGAGAGGGCGAGGCTAATAGTAGCTGCGGTGCAGCATGGAGGTTGGGGATTTGCAGCTACAGCACAGCCTGGTAGGAGAGGAGGCGGTACTGGTGCACAGTGCAAACGGGCACGATGTACCAGCTATTACTGAGTTTTTACATGACACAGCATAGTGCAGATGTTTTGACTATTTTTATTTGCAGACTGCAAGGAGTTTAACTAGCAAAACAAAAGGCATTGGGTTTAAGCGTGACGAGTTCAGTTTCACACCGAATAGCATGCCAGCAAAGATTTGGTCATTTTAATGCAGCTATTAAAGCACGTGACCAGTCAAGCAGCGTTCGCGTCCTCTGATGACCTCAGCAGTGGCTCCACAAAACACGGCAGCTCTGGGGCGGGGTAAAGTTGTCGCTCTTTAACGAAACTAAGGTGTAGTAAATTAAAAAATGCGGATCTCATAAAAATTTGCACCATGCTTACAAAACTGTAACACAAAATTCAGCGACAGCTGGAGGTGGCATGTCTGTGTAGTAGAGTCGTGTCTACTTTGATTTCCCATCGAATCTGAGAGAGAGAGCACTACACAGCCAGTTTGCTTTTAAGTATTGACATCAGCTGCTTTGTGTCGTACGATGTAGGTAACGACCAAACCTCACTCGCCAACACCAGCCACACCTGGCTTCCGCGTATCTTAGCCCTCTTCCTAACCCACATACTGAGCCAGTCAGAACATACTCTCTGCACCTGGTTTCCACACATGTGTCCCCACTCCACATACGATGTTTTTGGTAGAAACTGCCTAGAATACAGAGAAGGCTCGAGCACAACCTGCTCTCCCATACACCTACATCACTACTGTGCTGGCACAAGCCTTCGCACACTTTGCCACGAAAGGCAGTTGCGTGCAGGCTACCTCGTGTGCGTGATAGAAGACAGCTCAACCGAGATCGCACAGTTTGAACTACTATTAGCTCTTGTTGTAAAATAGTGGCTAACAGCTGCTGACGGAAGTACTGACGTCGGCTGACGACTCACTTTGCACTCGTGTTTACACAGGGACGCAAGTTGCACAGCTCGGGGACCTGAGGATGCTGACACACCGAGCTACGCAAACAGACCCGTGGCTCGAGCGTTCCCCACGGCTGCCCAAGGTGACACGCAGGAAAAGGAGATACGAAGACGACGACTCCAGTGACAAGCTTTGAGGCCCTGCACGGATACTTGCTGAGCACATTGTTTTTCGCGATGAAATATGTTTCTGCAGCCATCATATTCATTTGTATTCGATCGTACGCCATACATTTCTGTTGTGTCTATCACGAAGGAAACTAAAACGGATGTTCAAACTAGACGTGGAATCTTTATGTTTGCAATTGTGGAATCTGCTTGACAGGGTGTGATGTCAGCACTTGTAGTCCCCAAATTTAGCTCGTGTTGTTATTAGTAATGGATATTATGAAGGCTTGTGCAGTGCTATCTTAGTGGAGTCGCCGTTCTTCACCGTGATTGCTGTTAAAGGCCATAAAGAGTACGAAAAGCATCCAACGCTGTGCAGGGGTCAAGTTCAAGTGATAATTAAAAACCCTTACAGTGCTTGTGTGCTGCAGTATTTACTGCTTTTATCATTCATAAACTTTGGTCAGAGTGGTGCCATTTCATCATTTCGGGCATGAATGAGAAGAACACATGTGTTGACAAAACTGCAATGCAGTTTTATGCCTTCGTCAATTGCGTGATCTCACGCATATTGTGAATCCTCCGAGGATTCCACATGGTTGAGTGCTAATTGAATATGGTTATGGTCATCCTTGAGTCGCATACAAGTCTGTTCAGTTGTAGTGACCACAAGTGAGTGGTGAAGTTTTTCAGATCACCAGTTGTCATTTGCTGTGTCTCAAAACAAGAGCTGCGAGGTTATTTGTAGAGCCATGTCTACATGAAGATCGCTCTATTGTCCTTGCCTACCTGCCTTGCACCCTCTGTTTACTGTCTGGGCTTGCAGGCTACCAAAGAGTCACCTCCAGCAGGGCCTGTTTGGCAAACTACGACAGTTATGTTTTATGCTTGTTCCTCGTGTAGGATCTGCAGGTTGCTTTATACAGAGATGGTCCTCGTGGAAATTGATTCACACACAAGAAATACTTGTATGCTGTACTGAAGCTCAACTCCATGCAAGCGTTCCTACAGTGTTCAAGTATTGCACGAGAGCTTTTTTATTTTTCCTTCTTTTTTGCTTCAGAATCATTATCTGCTGCATACTTTTGCTGAACGTGCTTTGAAATCCCACCTTTCTTTAAGATGAGAAAGCAGTGAGTTTTCTTCTGAGTGGAGAGAACTTCTTGAGTTTGTGCGCATGTAATTTTACCATATCCTGATTGTGAAAGTGTCATACACAGATGAGTGTGTCTGTCTAGTAAAAGTTTACTTCCTACGTGCATTGTTCTTCCTTATCTGCCTTCATGGTGGCCACTAATTGAATTGTGTTGCTCAAATCAATGTGCCGCAAATAGTAAATCATATACTGAAGCTCAAGAAACAGTCTCTATAAAGGTGTTGTAATGATGAGCAAGGTAAATTACTGTGCAGTTAATATGTGGCTGACACTTAAAAGAAGGAGTTCAAAAAAGGCAGAAAGGTAAGAATTTGTGTCTGTCTTCATTTTTTCACCTCATCCTGTTTGTGCTGGTTGATGTAAAGAAATCAAGCTGGGTGTCCCACCATGGTGGACTAGTTTACAGAGGATCAGTAAACAATTGCTTCTTGAAAGGGCAGTACAGGTAAAACAAATCTTTGTGGGTGGATGATTGTGATGCATTTTTTATGGTGCAAGCGCAGCTTTAGCCAAAGAGCGCCATAGCACAGGATGTTTATTGTGTGCGCAATAAACAAAATGTTTATTGCATGTTGTTCGTTATGCATCTCTGAACAACTGGGCAAAATTTGAGCTCATTTAGTGTTGCGAGTAATTTGTAATTGAATTTCTAAAAGTTTTCCTAAGCCATATGTCGGTCAGGCAACACTGCTACGTTTGCAATCCATGATGGCCTAAGTGGACACTCACATGCTTGCTCACGACTAACGACTGAACTGTGCACTGCAAGTAGTGGGCATAGTTTCCAAATTCATGCTAGATAAAATCTGCTTCTCTACGTCTGGCGATGGCCCTTTGTCCCCATATCACAGGAAGGGGCTTGTTCGGTGTTAGGACTAGGGTTGTAGAGGGGTGAAGAAGAGAAGTTGAGATGATGCGGGGTCCTACAATGCTTTCTCTGCTATAGTGCTGAAGAGCCTACACCCCATGACGGCGACAAAGGACTGTGTTCATCCCTTTTCTGTCTAGCTTCTGCTCCATGGCCAAAAAACGCTGTCGACTTCACCACAATGTACCACGGCTGGACTCGAGGCGTGCACTCTGCTCCGCACCGGCTGTGTTCGCGCGTACGCAGTTTTGCAGTAGAGACGGGACTATTGGGTCATGACGTCACTCAGGCTGCTTCAGTATGGCCGTCGCTGCCAGGGGGAGGGGCTTAGAACCAATAACTTCTAATTGCAATTTCTAGCTCGATTGCACACATAGAGCCCTACATCTTTTTTAAGTACACATATTGTCATGGCTAATAGCTGCAGCGTTCGATTTGTTTGTAGACTATGTCATGACTCCTTTAACATTGAGCATCCCCTTTTGACATAGGATTGTGTACTCCTTAAGGACAATTCGTTTTCTTCTAATGTAAACAAGACTGTCAACGCTGTAATGGTTTAAGTGCTTTAAAGAAAGGCTGGGAACGTTGTGTGAGATGTTCCAGTGACAACGAAGTTTGGGTGTGCATAAGTGGCTTTAAGCCTCAAAGGTTCATTTTGAATTCAGTTTGGACAGCTCTGTAATAGTAGAAAATGCCCAGAAATACCCTGCTGCAGTGCTTCTGTCAAACATTCTTGCTTTATGATTTTTTTCTTTTATGTGTAGTTCATTCTGGTTAAAAAAAACAATTTTCCTATTATCATGTAAGTGTGCACGTCGAAACTAGTGGGTTTCACTTCTGGCACATTTTGTAGCGAAAGCTACATTGGCCACGAACTTGTAATTTCGCTGTGGCGGTGCTTTGACACAGAGACAAACCTTGAGACGTTGCCTAGCAACCGCCACAGCTGGAGGACGCTGCGCGCTCGCCGCACCATCTGGCATGACGTCACTCCGTGTGCCTCGCCGCGGAGTCGCCGCTGCCGTTTGGTATGACGTCACACCGCCTGCCTCGTTGTTGCGCTCACCTCCGCTTTTGCTACGTATATCCTGGCTTAGCCGAGCTAAGCCACTGCCAATTTTTTCTAACTGATCTTTGTGCTGGCCTCATTCATAATTTTGTGTCTTCAGTCTCACGCAAAATATCAATGAGAACTGCTGCTTGTGAGGTGCATCTTGGCACAAGTGGAAGCCTGAAGCCCTGTCCAATCTACTATGTGTTTGATGAAGCTGGATACATGCGGGCGTGTTAAGGGATAATTTATCAAATTTTACAGGCTTTCATTTTGGTGTGAAACAAATATGCAAGTCCTATTTTCATTACAGTATTCCAACGCAGTGTTTCTCGACACAATACCCTGTGTGACTAGCACAGACAACTTGGACATTACATGAAATGTGCAGAGTTGATTGACCTATTACCTAACGGGACGTTGAGGACGAAGAGAAGTTTACTTGTGTCGATAAGATGCCGTGTTCTAATCACGAAGAGACCGCTCTGACCGAAGCGGAGCTTTTGTAAATTGGAAAAGACCAAGAAACAGCATGCAGATGTTGCCACCACTGACCAATTTTGCATGTGGACTGCGTACATCGAAACCGTTTTTTGGGCACGCATCCCAGAGGCTGTGCTACACTGCTATTCACTTGGTAACAGTGGAAACCGTTTTTTTTTTGGTATGCACGTCGCGAGTTTAGGTCGACTGACGGGAAGATTTTTTACTCCAGTTTTTTCGGCAATAAATGCATCTTTTGACTGGACAAACGTAAACATAGGCAAAGAGAGCCAAGGAATCAATTTTTACTGAAAACGATGATCGAATGAAGTTATACTCAGTACCCTTTAAGTGCAGTGAAAACTTAGCCTTTTCTCGTTCCTGCCCTGCAAGCGGCTACACCGATAGAATTTGTTTGTTTTTTTAAATCACTTTCATACGGTAGAATCTGTGTGTGCAAACGTGCAGAATGCATGTATGGTGGCATGCAGACTGAAGACGTCTTCACGCTTTGTTATGATGTCAAGATCAAGAGGATATCCCTTTGGTTTTGATATGCGTTGTACTAGTTCTGTGTATTATTAGGACCGGTGAGACTTTTTAAAGAGGCAAAATAACCGCTGGTCCTTAAGGGTAATGGAGTGGATTCCAAGAGAAGGCAAGCGTAGCACAGGGCAGCAGAAAGTTAGGTGGGCGGATGAGATTAAGAAGTTTGTGGGGATACGGTGGCCACAACTGAGAAAGGACAGGGTTAATTGAAGAACATGCGAGAGGCCTTTGCCCTGCAGTGGGCGTAGTCAGGCTGATGATGATGAAGACTTTTTTGAAGGAGACCCTCGACATGTTTTTGAAAAAGGGTGCAGTATGCATTGCATGCTGAAGGGTACTGCTTCATGAGTCTGTTCAGTGAGAATTTTTTAATGCATTTAGTAGAAGTGGATCTATTGTGAAACAAAATTTACGCCTGCTCCCTGTTTGTTTGCACATTCTCTTTTACTCTTGTGATCTCTAGCGCACACATTGCTAGGCACCTTCCAACCAGCCTCACCCAAAACATCATTGATCTAATCATGTCATTTGTTATTTTCCATTATCTTGCAAGTCAGCCAATTCTAGTCATGGCACATATGCCATGACTATGCTCTGCACATACATGACTACACATACATACATCATCATCATCATCAGCCTGACTACGCCCACTGCAGGGCAAAGGCCTCTCCCATGTCTCTCCAATTAACCCTGTCCTTCGCCAGCTGCGGCCACCATATTCCCGCAAATTTCTTAATCTCATCCGCCCACCTAATTTTCTGCTGCCCCCTGCTACGCTTGCTTCGCTTGGAATCCACTCCATTACCCTTAAGGACCAGCGGTTATCTTGCCTTCGCATTACATGCCCTGCCTAAGCCCACTTCTTCCTCTTGATTTCAACTAGGATATCATTAACGTGCGTTTGTTCTCTCACCCACTCCGCCCGCTTCTGATCTCTTAACGTTACACCTATAATTTTTCTTTCCATAGCTCGCTGCGTTGTCTTTAACTTAAGCTGAACCCACTCCGTTAGCCTCCACGTTTCTGCCCCATAGGCGAGTACCGGTAAGATAAAGCTGTTGTATACTTTTCTCTTGAGGGATATTGGTAAACTGCCATTCATGATCTGAGATAACCTGCCATATGCGCTCCACCCCATTCTTATTCTTCTAGTTATTTCCCTCTCATGATCCGGATCAGCTGTCACTACCTGCCCTAAATAGACATTCTCTTACTACTTCCAGCACCTGGCTACCAATTGCAAACTGCTGTTCCCTTGCTATGCTGTTGAACATTACTTTGGTATTCTGCATGTTAATTTTTAGCCCCACTGTTCTGCTCTGCCTGTCTAATTCATTGATCATGCTTTGCAGTTCATGTCCTGAGTGACTTAGCAAAGCAATTTCATCAGCGAATCGCAAATTTCTTAGGTATTCTCCATTAACTATTATCCCTAACTGTTCCCATTTCAGGCCCCAGAATACCTCCTGTAAACAGGCAGTGAATAGCATAGGCGAGATCGTGTCTCCCTGCCTGACACCTTTCCTTATTGGAATTGTTTTGCTGACCTTATGGAGAGCTATGGTAGCTGTGCAATCGTTATCAATATCTTCCAATATTTTCACATAGCACTCTTCTACACCCTGATACATACATACATATATACATACATACATGACTATGCACATATGCTCGGTGGGTGCACTTTGTTAAATCATTATTTTGAATTTTGTTTTACTGTAGCTTCTGTATTCTCTCTGTCTATTTTGCTGTACTTAAATTTGACTTCGAGTCATAGGGATGAAAAAAGCTCTGGATACTATAGTTTCTTATTCATTGACTGTCTTCCCAGCTCTTGAGACTGGCTGGCGTCGAATGAATTGAATTGACAATTACATTTGTGGCAATTACATATATCACTTTCTTTGCCTCAAGTGATATAAGTTTAATCTGAAATAGTTGCCACCATTAGGCTGCTGAAGCCAAAACAGTGTAAGTGATGAAATTTATAAATTATTTGCCAGTTGCAGAATTGCATGAGGCTATCCGTTTTGTGCTAATCTCTTAAGCATCATTCTAAAAAAAAATGGAGCCCAAATTCTGGTCTGTACTTGCTGCTTTGAAGGGACCCTCAAATGATTTTGGTACTCATATTCTAAGCAAAATATCTGTACAGGTGGTCTTCAATATTAGAGTCGAAGTTAAAAGCACTCTATGGATTATTTAATGTACAAATAATTCTTAAAAATTTCTGCTCGAAACTCATTACGGCAACACCTCACCACATGTTCTTAGCCGCCCCTCCCCCTCTGATGTAGAGCGGGGAATCTGGGCAAGCCTTCTCATTAAGCATGCCCAAGTGATGTGAGTGGGAATTGGAGTGCAGTCCCCACTTGATTTCCTAAATTTTTTCTTTTGCATTGACTTGTATGGAGGGGGAGAGGAAGAGCACTGTTTTTAGTTGACAATACCTTTGGTGTAAATGAAGTTCATAAACACGGAATGCAAACCACGATTAAAAATGATGCTCTCTTCGTCTCCTAGATAAAAATTTTAGTCCTAAAGCAATAACATCACGAGGTCTGACCGGCTCACTGAGTGTGTGAAGCTTGACCTGGAGGGTGCCAAACCGTAAATAAGATATTGCCGCGACTTGGATTCGAACCTGCGGCGTTGCGAGCAGATCAGCGGTCGCTGGCGATGCTGCGGCACACTCTTGTGCTGTGCATTGCATATCGTCGTCTTCATCATCAAATACTACTGTTGAACTAATATACACACTCTCGCGCTGTATATTGCACATCGTCGTCTTATCAACTAATACTAGTATATCGAACTATAGTAGGATACAACTTAAAAAAACAGCAGTTGCTAACAATGGGCCGCGGTCCGCACGTCCTGTATTACTCAGCGGACTACTTTTTTGTCGTGGAGGAATTCTGTGCGCAGAGGCTGAATGTGGGCGGAGCTTCACTGCAGACTTAAGCTGTATCCGACTATAATATCACCCCCAGATGTGCCAGCGACATATAGCAAACCAAAAACATGAGCCAACCTCCTTGGGCTGAACACATGCTTTCACAAGTATGCTCGGTTTAAACACGTTAAAAACCATTACTACTTTTTGCGATACAGTGACGAGTGGTGGAATACCGATCGCTGGCGAGTTTTTCAAATATCGTTTTATGGTCCATTTTATGTAGACTGGATCCAGGGACTGCTCCCCGAGTTTTTTTTTCCCCCGCAGGTTTTGACCGAAAAATCTGATAACTGCAGAAGGTTTCACAACTGCCGTTACCTGCAGCCTAATGACAATATTGGCCGGGGCGAGCCTCAGCCACGAAGAATTGTGTAGAGTCACTGGGCACACCCAACATGTATGTACACCCTGTGGTGACGCATTACAGAGGTCCCCTTGGGAACAGGGTGAAGCCATGGGGTGGAGTAGTAACAGCAAAATGCGTGTTTGGGCCCCTTTAGACAAGTGACACACGTCATCGCAGCAGCGTATTAATTGGGAGTGGATCAAAGTTTATTTTAAGATGGAGTATAAATCGGCGCACTTCGTGTCACCGATCGCTGCAGTGCACTACTGAGTGGCGTCGGCCCGGCTTGCTGGTCTGCGTAGGACGTTTATGGTGTACTCGACGGCGTTGTGGATCTCGGAGGCTCCCTGGTCGAGCGGGGGCAGTTCGGGCAGGGCGGCGCAACTGGCCGAACCTCTGGTGTACGTGCCGCACACCACGCTCAGGGCGTCGCCGAAGATGTGCTCGATCCTATCCATGAGGAACTGCCTGGCCGGCGACGAGCCCTCGCAGCCACCTACCACCGCATCGATGCAGTCAATGACCTCGCCGTAGAAGCTGCGCATGCGGAAAAGGGATTCACCACTTCAAACCTTTTCATATCACTTGGCAGCTGCCGCCATGTTGGAGATCAGGAGCATGCCGAAAACGCGCGCGTTTCAGAACGAAAGCTCTGATTCACTACCAAAGCTGCAAAAGCCGAGGAATCGCTGAAACTTGGACCTTAAATAAATAAATAAAATGCATAGTGGCGCGTCTGCGATTCGAACCGGCGGCGGAGCGGACAGAACAGCTTGGATGGCCACTGCACAATTGAACTATGCTATCGCGGCAGCCGATCACTTCTCGTGTTAAACTCCAACACACACTCGCCCTGTGCATTGCACCTATATAAAAATGGTCTATGGACAGTCTATAGACTTCTTGTTGACTCTATTGACTTCCTATAGATATTGATTTTTGTCTATTCATAGTCTATATATACTGTCTGTAGACAAAAGTCTACTAAAAGTGTATGGCCATAAATCTATAGATTGTCTATCGACTGCCTAGGCATTTGCATTGCCTATAGACTGTTCTCTAATATTTGTCTACAGGCAGTCTATAGACATTATAGACAGAAGTCTATAGACAATCTATAGACTGTCTAAAACTTTTTGTAAGGGGCACATCGCCGTCTTCGTCAACTTCCATCTGCGGCACGACCAGATCAGATCGTAACCTGAGTCAAATATCGTCGCCAGGCGTGCCGACAGCCCAGCAAAGCAAAACCATGAGCAAATCGGGCTAAACACGTGCTTTCGCACTTCTATTCGGTTTGACAAGGTTAAAACCCTACCACTTTTTTTTCTTGCCTGCTTACGCTACGTGCTCTGACCTGTTGCTGGAATATGTGCCCAGTGCTCTGTCGTGGCGGACGGGGCGTCACGTGCTAGGCAGGGCGTCCGTGAATTGCAGAAGAAAACTGGCAGTTTCTTTTCATATTTTCTAAATTTATTATGTTCATAAAGGAAATCGCGCGATGGTCATTGGGGACGTAGGAGTGTAGCCGAGCCTACTTATAACGAACAATCGCAAGTATGAACAGTGACGATGCGACCGTCACGATTTACATTGGGGCTATGGTGCCGAATCTCGGGTAGAACGAACGTTCGGTTGCAGCGAACACGCACATCGACTCGTTTTTCGCGCAGATCCTAAGAAAGGCGTCGATGACGCGTCGATAAGACAAAGTGCTCGAGCTACGGTTAGGGGGTTCCACGTTTGCGCGATTACTGTTGCCCTCCCACTTAAGTTAGAAAATCGTTTTAGCTTCTTAGAAAAAAAGATTAAGTTGAACTTCGTTAAAACGGAGTTTAAGGGGCCCGGCTATTCCTTCGTTATAGCCCGTGTTGAGCGAACTTCCAATAGGAGTCATCATTCCTTCGTTATATCCTCTATTTCGTTATAAACCGTTTCGTTATAACGAGGTTGGACTGTGTTTACTTTTGAATGCTGTGCGTTGTTAATAGTAATTCTTGTTGGAATGAGCGAAGTGAGCAAAAAAAAAGGAGTGCTTAAAATTAAAACAATACGTTTGTACACTAGTGTACCGAAAAGAGGGCTCCTTCTGCTGCGTTTAAATGCAATGGCAACCTCGGTACATGCAGAGCGGTATTTGGCTCCAGCAGATGGTTATTTAGAACTGGCAGTCTGGAAAAGGCTACTAATTAAGTCGTGACTTTAACTGCCAATGCGCCACGTGCAAGAAGCTCCACCCTGATGAAGCACCGGTCGCGAGCTCTATTATTAGCAAAGTCGGCTATCTTGGCTGTTGTACAGTTCAGGTCTTAAAGTCAGGGGGGTCTTGGGTGGTCTCAGACCTTCCATCAGCATTGGCAAGGAAGCTGAGACCCTCCGCGCTGGAATGTATAGACTTCATGAATCCGAAGCAGGTAACCATTGTCTAGTCTTCTTGTCATTGGTGGGCGGAACATTTCTGCTACGTCAGCAGTGCACAGGCTGTTTTTCACTGTGGGCTGTTTTACGTCGGATACCGTACAGCACTGGTAGAGCATGAGGATCGCTTGTTTCAGTTTTGTCTCATAAATTGAGGGAAAAAAATTAGCCGTGGTTTAACCCGGCTGAACCTAGTAAGAGGAGCGAAAGCTCTGGTTAAGGTAAGCGCACGATTTTATACGCGAACGGAGTGTCACGTGATTTCCGGCAGTCGCGAGATTGCCGTCGGCTCCGCGTAAGCAGCTGTGGCGAGGCCTAGCGACTCATGTTATTCAATAGTTCCGAGACGATTGAGCCCCGTCGGCTCAATGCGCACAGCTGTGGCGAGCCACTTGGCATGATGCCAGAGCCAACCGCCCGCTCATCCAGGTTTGAAGGTCAAATTTCAGAGCCACATGACCTTCAGCTTTGTACTGAAGGAGTAGAGCTTTCGCTATAAAACCTTTAAAAAGACTTCTCCCTTTTGTACGATGTGTAAAACAGGGCGCCAGCCGCATTCTCCCTCTTCCTCTTCATTTCCCTCTCCATTTGTGCCCGAATCACTATAGAGAGCCCCCTTCGATGGAGCCAGACTTTAGTCACTAGTTTCCACTCACCAACAGGCGTAGGGAACTGTTTGACTGGGAAGTGCCTTGTCCAGGCTCCTTTTGAGATTCACGTACAGGTTGCGAATGCAAGCGTTGATGGGTAGACCGACCATGTTGGCGCACGGCGCGGACTCCAGGAACACTGTTCGAGAGAACACAAGAACGAAGGAGAGAGTGAGAGCGAATTATGAGAGTTCGATAACTTGCTACTCTTGCTGGAGTTACAATAAGGCTGAATGCCAGCATGAAGTCCTTACTGCGAAGACTACCCTTGTAACCAGCACACCCGACTGTGGTTAGTGGGGTATTCACGTTACATCGTGGGCGCCATTTTGGTGTCCAACGTCCAGCGGTGCATGCCGGACGAATGGGAGAAAAGCCGATTAGAAACGTGCCATAGCCTTTCGCCGGGCTGTACGGACGTCAAAATGGGGGCCACTGTGACTTGAGGGAATAGTTCCTGTATAATAAACATTCATATGCGCATAGTGCACCTTGTGAGCTGAGCTCGGCAATCCCATGATTCTACAACGCGTAACTAGTAGTCCTTCCCGAGATTTTCTTATCTTATGCGATGGCACAGGTGTGCACTCGGGAAGGGGGGGGGGGGAGCGAAGTTGCGGCTAGCGCAATTTCATCATCGTATTCATCAACCTAAGTCGACTACAGGACAAAGGCATCTCCCATATCCCTCCAATTAACCCTGTCCTGTGCCGGCTGTGGATGTCCCTTATCCTCGCTGACATAATAATCTCATCCGCCCACATAACTTTCTGCCACCCCTGCTACGCTAGCTATCTCTTGACGTCCATTGCTTACCTTGCGTTCGCATTACATGCCCTGCCCATGCCCCATATCTCTATGATTTCGACCATGATGTCAAATTCGTGTTTGTTCCCTGACCCAATTTGCTCTCTACCTCTCTCTTAACATTGCACCTGTCATTTCCTTTCCATAGCTCGCTGCGTTGTCCTTCATTTAAGTCCAACCCTTTTCATTAGCCTCCACATTTCTGCCCCATATGTGAATGCCGGCGAGATACAGCTGTTACATACTTTCCTCTCGAGAAATATTGGTAGATTGCTGTCCATGGCCTGAGAGTGCCTGCCAAATTCACTCCACTCGATATTTATTCGTCTACTTAATTCACTTTCGTGGTCCGGATCTGCGGTGCTATCTAACGTAAGTTGGAGTATTTATTCCGTGTTATGTTTGGTATCGAAAGGTTTACCAAACTTTATGTGCTTCTTTATCGCTTCCAATGCTTCGCTGCCTATCGTAAATTGCTGTTCCCTTCCGAGACTGTTGAATAAATACCGCCACTCTTTGCCCATCTAGGTCCTTGGTCATGCTCTGCAATTCGTACCCTGAGTTACTAAACAAGGCGATGTCATCAGATATTCTACACTAAGCACTACAGAGGAAGTCCCAACATCCTCTACGTGGATAAGCCTTAACGCACCCTGCCAGGCTATTACATCGCTGTAGCCGCCTACGAGGATGGCACCATCGGGACCGCAGCCACACTCCACGCCAATAGCATCACGGACGCTGAGGGCGTGGCCATCACCTTATCGCTCATAAACGCTGCACAAGATTCCAACATCACCGAAATCTGCACCGACTCCCAAGCTGCGAGCCGTCAATATCAGCAAAGCATTATCACACCAAACGCCCGACGCATTCTCTCATCACGACAGACGCTTACCCGAGAGACGGCCCTCATATGGGTTCCTGGGCATGCCTCGATCCCCGGTAATCATCGCGTTCATGCGCTGAACGGAGAACTATCCCTCCGGGCCCCGGAAAATCGGACACCCAAACCTATGCAGCAAACCTCGCGGTCTCTACTCACATACTGCCAAATTATCACTCATTGCAAAAACATCCACCACCTCACCGTACACTAGATTCAAAATACATTGTTGCTTAGCAGCAACTGCAGACAAACTGCTACATCTTACCCTACCTCCTTTATCGCTACAACCCTACTTTGACCCTCACACTCTGCTCACCACGTGCTGCGGCTAAGGCCACCCTCATACACTGCGTGTGGGAATGCCCCCAACCCATGGCAGTACCCATCCATACCCAACCTACCTCCTTCCTCACGGGAGGCCGCTCTGCGAGTTCGTCAACCAGCTGGCCAAACATTTTTAGGGGACAGAGGTCTCCATGAAGCACAGACCCGTGGACTCTTGGACAAGTAGGAGCCCACTCTTGAGGAGTTACATTTGTTTTTTGCGTCAAAATAAATTTTTTACTACCACCACCACCAAGTCATTCCAACAATCAGGAGTGCAAGGGGTTCTCACGCTTCTCAAGACGGTTGCCCACGGTGCATATGGCCTCAAAATCTTCCTCCGCGGCTTTTATGGCCACCAGGCAGGTTCCACGCGTCGTGCCATCCAGGCAGTCATCGATGTACTTCAGCGTGCACTCAATCTGCGACGTGTAGTTGCTGGAACGACGGAGGCGACAATGTGGCATTTGATGCGTGCGTACAGCCTAGATCAAAAGTCTTCGTAGACGTGGTCTGCTTTTCAGCCTCATAGCGAAGCCCTAATAGCACCATTGAAGACAATCATCATCTGCATCAGCCTATGCTCAACTCCTCTCGATTTCGGCTATAGATGTCATTAACTGGCGTCTTCTCCTTAACCCACTCTACTCGCTTCCTCTGTCTTATCAGATCACCTAATGACCAAAATGCCTATAAGGCGTGGACGCTTCACGGCTAAAAAGCACACCATATGGCCTGCAAACTTTTGGCAAGGGTCCACATTTTATTGCATGTACAATTTGATTGCACGTATATAGCTTAGTAAAAATGCCGCCACTCTAGCTTTGAGGCTGAAAGCGTGCAACCCAGTCACCATAACGGAGTGTCAGAAATATACAGGCAACGCTGGAGACGCGACGCTGCACGTGGTGCCTTTCTTTCTTTTTTATTTTTTTGAGCGGTGTAATCACTAACCAGCACCACACCCTTTCGCATGAACAAGAATTTTTTTTGTCTTAGATCGCGGTAACAGCGTAACCGAGGCAGAAAAATACAATAGATATCTTTAGCACAGCGCGTGCAGCTATAACTCCGCTTGCAGCCTACCGCAGCCCGCCACTACGTACGCGCTGATTGGTCCAGAAGCTCAAGGCGCGCGGGCGCTCTTCACGGGAACGTGGCGCCATCCGGATTTCCGCAAGGGGATCTGCGCATGCCCAGTGGCGGCTCGCAGCACGCGCTATGACAAAAGTATCTATTATGGTAACGTTACACGTTTGCGGGAGTAGATATGTCATGGAAGAGCGGGGGCTGGGGTGTTGTACTTACGAGTAAGTCTACACCGACGACGGCGACGAAGCTGTGATTTGGCTAAACGCGTCATATACAGCTTTCGCTGTGAAAAGAAAAGCTACTACTTCTAACCTTACAGACACCGTTAAACTCGTGTACGAGGTCTGCAGGTGGTGGCAGTCCAAACGTTGCAGAGACAAGCATAGTTAAACGACACAACTCGATGTTGATCTACATCGGCGCCGAAGCGAAATTATGATCGGAAGGTAGGAGCACTATACTGACTTGCAGGCCTCTTGAAGCATCCGCTGCGTGTCCGGAATGCTGGTGGTGTTGCCGAAGAGAAGGAAGTCGGTACCGCAGGCACGGAGTCTCTCTAAGGTGCAGTTCTGATATTCCTGTGCGCGACACAAAACTGGCGCGAGAGACGGACACATTCAGGCATGAAGGTATACGTATACACACCGAAACATGCAATTTTCTCACTGCACGTGGCAGCAAGTTTCTTCTCTTTTACTCTGTGGCACTCCTGTATTTTGTTTCTTTTTTTTGGCTTCCATGCCAGCCCAAGCAAGGTGGGTAATGAGCATAAAATAAGAATATGTGCTAGCCTACCGCGGCACCGTCATGGTATCGACACGAATGCTTGAAAATTTGCCGTTCGGATAACGCCGCTTGTTAGTGTACCGCTTTGATACGGAACAAGCATACGGCGTGATAGCCTAGAAACATTGGTTTACTAATGGTGTGCGATTCAAAATAGAATAAGAATGGCGGCTACTGACATCATTTCTGCAACGTTCTCAAGATCGCGCTGCTGGAAGGAGTACAAACAGTGCTCAAAATCAGCGGGTCTCAGACCCCTCCCACCAATGCTGGCAAGCGATCTGAGATCCCCGTGCTAGAATGTAGAGGCTGAATTCGTAGCAAGCCCCCATATTTTTTATTCGTCTTGTTTATGAGGGTCGAAACATTTCTTCTCTATCGTTCTAAAATATCGCTGTGGTTTTATTAAGAATCATTGACATGTTTTCTAAAACCCGAGACGGAGAAAAATAGAAAGTTGGCAGCTACACAAAGGCTGCTAGCAAAAGTGAAACCCGTGCCCAGACACGAGTCAGTCCAGATCCGGCCATTGATCGGCTCCAACTTTATGCAACAACGAGCACACTGGCAGACAGTGAGGATCGTTTGTTTCAGGTTTGTGGCATAAACTAAGCAAACCATCACCTTTAAAAATGATATTTTTTTCACTTTCGTATCTAAGGATGTGTACAATGGGATGCCAGACGCTTTCTCTCTCCCTCCCTCTTTATTCTCCTCTCTAGTGTGCTAGAACCACTAGAGACAAATCGTTCTCTCTGAACCCAATTTTAGCGCTTGCTCAAGGAATTAGTCGTTTGTTTTGCGCCTTCTCTTCTGTAAACATTCCGTTACGATGACACCGTAGAGGGTCGGCACAACGTCCACTACGCGGTTTTATGCCTTGAGGAACGTGGGTGCCTCGGTACCTTCTGTCGCAGTCTAGGGTGGAAACTTCGCCGCTCTCGCGTAAAGAATCTACGCTGCGCCTCCACAGTACGATTTTGAATGACAGTATTTTGACTCTTGGGCAATGAGGTCGTCCAAAGCTGCTGTGGTCCAAAGCTGCTGCAGAATGAAATTTTGAATCATTGTTTCCGTATGAACCAACGCACTGTTTGTGACCCAAAATGGCGCCTCCTGGTCAAACAACGGCATCGCTACCCTGGGCAGCGGCACTGGAAACGAGGCACCTAAACATGGAGGTAGGAAAGAACTCAGGAGAGGCCCTCGCTATCCGAGCTGCACGTCAAAAAGTGTGCCGGAAGTCGCGCGCTTTCGCAAGGACTACTGGGAGTCTTTGGCCGACGGCGCAGCCAATGGTAACGCTGGGCGCAGCGGCGTCGTCTGCTACATTGCTGCGCATGCGCGTGCGGGCCGAGAGGCGGCCAAGTAGGAGGGGAGCAGGGGGAACCGGCTTCAAAAAATGCGTCGTAACCGCCTCTCCTGAGTTCTTTCCTTCCTCCATGGGAGAGGTGGCACGTCACATTTTTTGAAGCCGGCTCCCCCTACTCCCTCCCTACTTGTCCGCGTTGCGGCGCGCTTGCGGATGCGCAGCAGGCATTGCAGCAGACGACGCCACTGCGTCCAGTGTTACTATTGGCTGCGCCGTCGGTCTAAGACTCCCAGTAATCCTTGCGAAAGCGCGTGACTTCCGGCGGACTTTTTGGCGCGCGGCTCGCATAGCGAGGGCCCCCCCTGAGTTTTTCCTACTCCATGGACCCAAAGCATAACATTTAGCGCCATCTACACACAATATGAGTAGACGCTAAGCTTACCCGCTGTGTACGTGAGCAGCCCCGCCGCTAGAAGGAGAAGAGAGCGATCCGGGTACATCCTGAGTTCTCGACGGAAGTCTTCGAGGATAAATGGCAGGAATGGTTTGTTTTTGTCGAAGAAGTAACGGTCGGCCGCCGCCTCGCACTGCCCGCTCCGCTGACTTTGACCCTGGGGCAAACAGACATGCAGAATCATGCGCACGTGCATCAGCCACTGCGCGAAGCACGTACATTGACGTGCGTTCATTTCCTAGAGAATTGCTACGGTGCATTGTTAAGACGATCGAGACGGAATTAAACAGCCAGTAGTTGTTCCCGAAACAACATGAATGCCAATGGCAAGCAAAATGAGTTATAGTTCGAGTCCGAATGTTGCCTTAACGGTTTTGGAATTTTAAATGCTGGTTCTTCTGTCTGATTGAGAAGTTGTGTAGGTTGATTGACGTATTAACAGCACTGTGGGCCAAAAACTATGAATTGAGGGGGAATTCGGTATGATCGTCATCATCGTCATCACCAGCTTGACTACGCCCACTGCAGGGCAAATGCATCTCCCAAGTCTATCCAATTAACACTGTCCTCTTCCAGCTGCGGCCACCGTATCCCCGCAAACTTCTTAATCTTACCCACCCACCTAACTTTCTGCCGCCCCCTGCTTCTCTTGGAATCTCTTTCTGCCGCCCCTTGCCTTCTCTTGGATTAAGGACTAGCGTCTATCTTGACTTCGCATTACATGCCCTGGCCAAGCCCATTTCTTCCTCTTGACTTCGACTTGTCATCAAGTCGCGTTTCTTCCCTCATCCACTCTGCCCGCTTCCGGTATCTTAACGTCACACCTACCATTTTTCTTTCCATAGCTCGCTGCGTCCTCTTTAACTTAAGCTGAACCCTATTCGTTAGCCACTAGTTTCTATCTCATAGGTGCGTACTTCGACCAACTGGCGTTCTTTAACGCGCACTAAAATCTCAATATTGGCTTTTCGCCTCCATCAAAATGCATCCGCTCGGGCAGCGATTGAATATTTTACCAAGTATAGGCACCCGAACATCATAGTGCTCAACTAGGCCACCACAACAGGGCGTGTGTTGAGGTCGTACGCACAGACTAAGCTTTAATGCAAAGTTCAGCGATAAAGATTGGAGCTTGAAAGCCTGCCCACCGTCGACTAAACATGAAATGCTCATGGGTTGCATTAAGAGCGTTCGAACCAGGTCCCGTTGTCTGAAAGGATCTATTCCCCATTTCGGATCCGTTTAGTCCTCTGGCATTGGTCTACGTACCACTAGCGTATGCATGCTTACGTACGCTAAACGCAGGCGCATTCGCACTTTTAGTTCAGCGAAAGCTAGCACAGACGCAAAAATAAACTCAGCCTATAGTGGCGCCATCTGGTTGTCAGGACGGGAACGATTACTGTCAACAAGCCGACTCTCCTCTTAAGCCTAGCAGCGGCAGAATCGCCACTCTGAATAAAAAAAATACAAGCAGATTTATCACTCATACGTTTTCTTATAGGCAAGGTGAGACGAAGCGAAACACCAGTGCCCCATTTATGACCAATGAACGGACTGAAAGATGCAGCAACAATGAGAATTCAGTCCAAAGCGAGGGGTCAGGCTTTGAAAAGCGCCGCCATGTTTGTCGCATTGTGGCGGAAATCGATCTGGACCGATCGGGTTCTGCGATGGAGAGCATAAAAATAATGCGCTTTAAACCAGACCGATACAATATTTAAATGATTGTGCAGACTAATAGTTTACTGCGTGCATTAGAGTTTGAGAAAATAATATTTGTCCATGCTTATGTATCATGCACGAAAGTGCGCATTGGCGCCGTTCGAAGCAATGCTAGCAACATTGCGCAACGCTCGAATGCCCTCCAAATCTCGATAGAGTTCCGCGTAGCTCCGTTGACTCGATAGACTATTACATCACATCACATCACATCACATCACATCACATCACATCACATCACATCACATCACTTTATTTCCTTAAAGACCCCCAGTTAGGGGGTATTACATAAGGGGTGGGTACAGATAGAATCAAACTTTATATACAAAGATGTTATTCGTTAAATATGGCGTTAAAGATGGTCATTCAGATTGACCATTTAGCAGCGTTCCATCGCTTTTGAGTCGATAGACTATCGGTTCTAGGGCCTTCGAAACGCCCGTGTGACAAGGCAGCACCAGGACGGTGGGAGGACGGCATACATTACGTCAACAGCAGCTGTCTTAGGGCACGTGGGGGAAACCCGACACGAACGAGACTGGGAAGAAAATGAGATAACGGCAACAGACAGGAACGCGTCAGAGCGCCTTCGTTTCGAGTGCACTATCTTACAGAGAAGACTCGACTAGCTAAAGCGAACTGACGGTAATCTTAAGCAGGTCTATAGATCTGTTCTTACGCGAAATTCAAAGACCTGCATATTACCCGCCTTATTCCAGAATGTTTCCCTCAACCGTATACTTCGACTTTTGTCGGTTACGTTATTACATGATTCACCCGGTTAATACAAGGTTCAGTCAAGCGCTAGACTATATAAAACGGCTATTAACTTCCAGAATTGAAAAAAAAAGCAGTTCGCCATTTAACGATAATTATTCTTAGCGTGCCGTAATTGATGACGTTTAGCAATTTCCTGACTAAATTAAGGAGTTAAACAACAAAATAAGTCCTGCAAAATAGTACCCCTACTTGTGGCTAGGTTTGGCTCCATGACTTGGCTTCAGGTCGTTTTAATACAGAAGCCTAGAAGCCACATGTTTATCCTTGACTTCCTGATATGCAGGTGGGCAGGTAGTTTGCCTGTATTGTCCATAAACTCATTATAACAACACTACTACAGCTGTCCTGCTAAGAGTGCAAAAACACGGAGAGTAAAGGCGGTTGGTGAAATAAGGAGAGTTCAATTGACAACGTAACTATATTATCCAAGCAGCCGCTATGTAAAGCCTCTTTGCCAGAGACGCAGTATACTCCCATTTTTGTAAGGGGGGTTCGAACAGGTTCTTGAAACCAGTATGCCGCCCCTCCCTGTTTTCTCTATTTGGCCACTTGTAATCTATTCTTGCTAATGACGTGAAAATCTGTCGCCATGCGAAGACATTCTCGTCCAGTGAAAGTGCGACCTCCATTGCCGGTGCGTACGTATTTCGTTACGGATCCTCACTGGACATAAATAATGAAAGCGCGGTGGAAAAAGTTGGTAGCCTTTTGAGGAGATCATGTTGAGAAACAACAAATATATTCCTCAGAAAGGTGCAGTTACTTCCATTTCCAACAGACATAATATTCTTACTTTGGGAAAAATAGCAATGCTAGTTCCACTTACCGTTCAGCAAGGAACCTTTTCAGCCAGCTAGCCTCACGTGCAGCTTTTACGCGATGAACAAGATTTCTGCGCCTTAGAGCGAGCGTCTTCAGGGGCGACACGTTTAAGAAAGACGAAAAAGAAATAAAGTAACATAAACAAGCGACGGAGGTCATCTTATCGGAGCCTCAAGTTGAACCGACATGTCTATCGCGCGGAGCACCACTTGTGAAGCAAGTACTTGACCGAGCTCTCCTTCAAATTGTGCATTAGGATGCGAGGTTTCAGTGATATACGAAAAAAAAAAAACAAATATAAAAGCTATGCCAGTGGGAACATGAGACGGTGAGCTTCTAGGAACCTATGCTGTTGTTGAATAGCGGCATTTCTTGAGCGGCGTCTCTGAGTCTAGGCGGGGTTTTGACCGACCCGTTATCGTGGTAGAAGGCAAACACTTGAGACCGCAGGCTGGCGCTGTCAGCAGTGTATACCTTGCTCTAGTCAATCGAAACGTCTTAGAGCGCATAATCTTACTTTTGGATAGGTTGTTGACCGCTAATTCAACACGCGTTAACGCAACGCGCACTGCTGTGAGGTTAGTAGTGGGAAGAACACAAGGCTGTGGAAACGTTTCTCATGATTCAAAAAGGTCCGCCGCGGTGGCTCGGTGGTTCTGGTGCTTGGCTGCTGACCCGAAAGACGCGGGTTCGATCCCGGCCTCGTTGAATTTCGATGGAGGCGAAATTCTAGAGACCCGTGTACTGTGCGATGTCAGTGCACGTTAAAAAACCCCAGGTGGTCGAAATTTCCGGAGCCCTCCACTACGGCGTCTCTCATAGCCTGAGTTGCTTTGGGACGTTAAACCCCATAAATCATAAACCATAAAAGGGCCTGCGCCAATGACTTGTGTATGCGAGCACAATATGCATGCATGTACGCGTGCATGTTCCCAAAAGGCTTAGATACGGCAGCTCTGCACTAAAAAAATTAAGCATTCCGTTCCCTCACACGCGGTGTTCTGGATAAACAGCGCACCTTGTGAAACCGAAAGACATTGCGCTCAAAAACACGAAACGAAAAAAGATACATAACCACGACGAGCGCAATCGTTTTTGCGCCCGTTGTGTCTATATATCTTTCTGGGTCTGTGCTCTTTGCAAGTCGACAACCAACTCGCCCGACAACTCTTGTTGATGCACTTGATCTAAGCACGACATCGGAGTCTGTTAAGATCACCAGAGGCTGTTTTTTTTTTTTCATTCATGCGCGCAGCTTGATTTCTTTATGCGCTGGGTTTTATCAAGGAGGTTACGGCTGTGCAACGTACTACATCTCAAGAATTCTTCAAATTGACTTGCGAAACATTGCCCCCAGAGTAGGAAGATCACATTACTCACTGGGTGTTACAAGTCGCAGTCACCAAACGACGCCCGTTTCACACGGAGACAGACCACTTGCAACTTCGGTCATTCAACAAGTGCGGTTAAATAAGTGCTGTGGCGCCCTGTAGCAATGCGACTGCGAGAAATTTCACGCTCGGAACTCTGCTGGCCTCTGCTCTGGCCTCGTGAACGGACAGATGCAGTTTTGCCTGCTTGATTACGATCCGTCATCAACGAATGAAATGCGCTGATGCGAGCGTGTGCGTCCTGTGTCAAATTTAGCTGCGTTGCGAATCCTGCATCGTTCGGAAGTTGCTAGCTCAAAAACAACCCCGTACTAAGAACGCTTTTACAGCTCCTCTTTGAAAAGATCGTGACCGGAGAAAAAGTAGTACAAAAAAAAAGAATCAGATTGCAGGATGTTCAACAGACTTAATAGCCTGCGCTGGGTTTACAGCGTTTCGATCGTTTACGATTGTATACGAGTGCGATTAATGTGAAAGGAGGCTCTTTGTTCGCTCTCACGATGGTAATTTTACTTAGGCGTCGAACTTCATTTTAAAAGAACTATGGGGCTGAACAATGCCTTCTTTATGCTTTTCAGTGCCCCTCTGAAGGAGAGGACAACAGGCAGCCGTTATCGGCGCTAGTACAGAAGTCTGCCGTTAGGCTGCGCTGCTTTCACCTTACGGCTCCGTCGTTATCTTCTGTATCCGAATATTTAACACTCTCTGCACCGAGCGATCGTTGCGATTGATTATTTTTCTTCTTTTTCTTCTATTTCGATGTCCAGTTTAGGGACGTTTTGTTCATTTTATTTTTATAATTTATTTATTCATAAATACTGCGATCTTTTTACGAGGCCTTATCTCAGGGGTGTGTACACACGAAATGAAAGCGACTGATGTCGCAAATAATCAAGTGTTTTTAAACATTCTGCCTAGAAATCAATTGCAGCAATCGCAGAATTAATACGCAGTAATAAAACCACAGTGCAGGAAACTTGGAAACACGTGCAGTGAAGTTCCATCTTTAGTACCCAAAAGTAACTATTTTTCCTATCGAGGCTACACAGCACACCAGTCAGTCATGACGACTGGCCCCACGTGTGCTTAGCATTGTGTCTGTACTATTATTGCATTAGTGTGGCGACTATATCTGTTGAAAGCCGGTATAGGAATGTATATACCGACGTTGCGGCACTTGTCTCGCTCTCCAGCAGCTGCATTATTTTCACAGTTTCATTACTTGACATCCAACGAAGAACCGTGGTTATACAAAAATCCGTGGTTTCGACACAATGGATAAAGCATTGCCCTTTTTCCGCTGTTTCCGAAGATTTTGTAACTACCGACCCCGAGGCCCGCAGCCGCCCGCGCGCGTCCACCACCGCTAGCCATAGCTAGCACTGACGCGGAAACGATCTTCTCGGATTCCAAATTGGCCGTCCGTAGTTTTGCGGGGGGGGGGGGGGGGGCAGAATCTCGAATGCGGCACAGCAAATACTGAAACTGACCAGGGAACCTTACAAGGAAATTGAGGTTATATGGGTGCCGGCTCACTCGGGGAATCTGGGAAACGAGGCGGCCCACAACATGGCTCGAGGTTTCGTCAACCGAGTCGGTGGGTCGTCCGTATCCATGGATTACTCCAAGGAGGCGCTGGCATCTTTTCATGATATTACAACTCATTACAAATTGGAAAGAGACAAATTTCCACCACCTCACAAAACGTTTGATAAGGCACTAGAGACCACCTGGAGAAGACTCCAAACGAGGTCCTTTCTTACCCCCTATCTATTATCAAAAATGTACCCGGATGACTATATCCCCGAGTGCAGGTTCTGTGGCGAAACAGCCACGTATGACCACATACTATGGCAATGTAAAGAAGAACCTCCACCGGAGTATCTAGTACGAATTCCTTCTGTTGAGCGATGGGAGGCTGTGCTGGTCAGCCCGAACCCGGGCATTCAAGCCTTGGCCACCGAGTGGGCCACTCAGGTCGCCGCCAGCCATGGTTTGGTGGCCATCTAGCGCGGACCGTCTGCATCTGCATTTTTGACGGAATAAATGTTTTCCAATAAAAAAGCATTGCCCTTGCCAAATCTTGCTAGAAGCAGGATAAGACGTATTCGCTTCCAAACAAAAGGCAATTGTTCTTTCGCCTACATGCGGAAGATGCCCGGGGCGATAGCTGAGACGCACTTCAGCTTCGTGTTTTGGGCTTTCCGTTCAGTGAGTAAGTCTTCCATACAGAAGCCGAAACGTCTTAACCTGTTTTTTTTTTTTATAACCTTTGGTCGGGGTTTCTATTTGTTGCAGCCAGACTTTGATTTGAGCTAGTTGGTTGTAGCATGTCTTTTTCACACGAATTCATTTGTCATTTTCCTGGAAGTTGGATCTGTATTTTGGGTGTTAGTACCCCAGACTTTAAGAACAAAGTAAAGAAAGTGTTTCTCAGTCAATCTCTGGAGGTAATTATTGGCTGAATGCTTGTAATGTGCACCTCTTAAAACTGCCGCTGCCCGTGCCGTGGGGCATACTTCTGCTGAAGCCAGGTAGACAACACACTCTTTTCGAAAAAGGTACAAGTTTTAAGAAGGCGCTGAAGCAATATATTAAGGAAAATTGGTCTACAGGCTTAGTTCTTCTTCTTCTTGTTCCGGAAGGAGTTGGATATCTCGATGACAAGTTCGATGAGGTTGGTCTTTTTGGGTCCCTGCTGTGCCGGCAGCTTGGGCAGTGCATGACAGTCGGCCGAGCCCCTGGTGTAGGATCCGCACACGAGGCTCAGCACCTGGCCGAAGATGCGCTCCATGACGTTGGTCACGTATTCCTTGGCCGATGAGCTGGACCCGCAGACGCTGTCCAGGGAGTTCTCCACGCATTCCAGCGAGTTGTGGTACGAGCTGCGAGTGATAACGTCATCATCATCAGCAGCCTGACCACGCCCACTGCAGAACAAAGTCCTCTCACATATCTCTCCAGTTAACACTGTACTGTGCCAGCTGCGGCCGCCCTGTACCCGCACACTACTTAATCTCATCCGCCCACCTAACTTTCTGGCGCCCCCTGCTGCGCTTGCCTTCTAATTTAATTTGTTCGTCACCCTTAAAGGGGCTCTGAAGGGGCTGCCAATGAAGTAAATAACTACCTAGTGCACCTGTCCAGCTGGCTGAAGGAAAATATGCTAGAACTATATTAAAAAAGACATTTATCGTATTTCGCCCAGTTAACAAACCACTGCACAATACACTAACACTTAAGTTTGATGACCAATGTCTTTCCTCGGTTAAAGCACAAAAATTCCTTGGCGTATGGTTCCAGGAAGAATTGTCATGGACGCCACATGTGAATTATCTAACAAATGAACTAGCACGAACCGTAGTATGTTTATACAAAGTAGGGCACATAATTCCTCTATGGCTAAAACAACTGTTGTACAACTCCCTGTTCTATTCAAAACTAATATATGGGATGATGGTGTGGGGAACCAAAACAAAAGGTAATTACAATAAGCTCATAACACTGCAGAAAAAGATATTACGATGTTATGAAAATTATTATGGACGTTACCAGCTCCTACAAACTTCTCCTTTGTTCTTAAAATATAAAATGCTGAGGGCCGACCAGTTATACTACTATAAACTACTTCAGTTCGTACAACTCCGGAAGCTGTACATTTGCGACAGGGAAGAAAACTCTACTTATCCTTTCCGACACAATAAAAGACGCATGCCAAAAACTAGAACCAATTATGGTAAACAAACAGTTCCTTATCAATGGCTTCGATTCTTAATAAACTTGAAGGTAACTTGAATTTCACATCTAATATTAGCACATTCAAAAAGCAGATTAAAGATGTCCTAATAATATCAGGTGTTTTGTACGGGGAGTGACGAGTATTTATGACATGCATACACAGGATGTATCCTTCTCTTGTACCATGGTTTTTCACTTTATTTTTGTTATAAGTGTCCTTCAATGTATAGTATACTGAACAAAATCTCTGTATAATATCCTTGCATATTTTTGTACTTATCATACTCTGTTAATGTTGTGATTATAATGGCATACTTTACCCACATCTGTTTTAATTATGTGACTTACCTTCTTTTTATGCTCAAATTTGTATTGCACTTCCGTCGACTGCAGAGGGACAGAGGCCCCGTCAGGCGCCACAGCCTTTAGCCTCTGCCCCTGCAGCAGATGCTGTAACTGCTCTGCTCAAATAAATCTTTTCAAAGTTGTGGTATGCCTAGGATGTCAAAGGACGCCGCTTCACAAATATCTGCCGGCAAGAATTTTCTTTGTGCGTTTCGTGGAAGCCGAGTTATCGCCCGTCAAAATTTGAATTTACGCGTCTCGGCGCCTTCCTCTCTCCTCTCGTCACTTTTTGCACGCTGACGTGTGGGCGCTCCGCCGGCGCCTCCGCCTTCCCCCCCCCCCCCCCCCCCACTCGGTCCCTCCGCCGGCTGCCGACGCGCGCGGGAGAAGGGGGCGGAGCTGGCGGCTGCGGCCACGGGAGCTGCATGACGTCAGAAAGAGGCGTCACGGCGAGCTAATGGCAGCCCTTCGATGGTGACGTAAAGAGCGCGGATTTCTTGTTTATTGTGCTAGCAAAAAAACAAACAAAAAAACAAACTACGTTCTCGGCATCCACAGCGGCTCCGCGAGTGGGCACTTCTTGGAAGAAGAGTTTTCTGGCTTCAAAGAAGATTCGTAACTACATTGTGTTCTCCAGTCCAGCCTGTCTATATATTCGTTGATTGTGTGCAAATGGTTTGTGGGACAGCTTAACGTGACCATCTGTTGGCTACCAACCGGATGCGACATTTTTCCACGCGAGTGAGGAATAAGACATTGCTGAATATAGAAAGCCCTTTGGTGACGTGACATCTTTGTCTAGGCGACCAGAAACGTAAACAGGAAGTCTTGTTCGGATCCTTGGACCGTTGGTAATGTTAAATGTTAGCCAATATGTAAAGCAAGGGTTTTGGTGCCCCAGTAGCACGTGCAGTGATAGTCAGCGCGCCGGTTCAGTTTTACTGAATGCCTTGAAATTCTCACAGCTATGCGTTCGGTCTAAGAAACAGTAAGACTGCATAAACTGAAACCCTTAGGTTTCAACGGCTTCAAACGGCATCGTTTAGGGTGGTGCGCCCATATTTTGTCTGAAATAAAGCAGGTCGTGAAATCTTGCGGATTCCATGCTTCAGTGTATTCATGTAGAATTCTGATTTTATAGTTTTCTTAAACGGTCCAACGCTTCAGTGGATGCGGAAAGTAGGTCCGAAAAGATGACCATGGATATCGCTTTTAATTGTGAAGCAGCTGTGTAATATTGTTATATACAGTACTGTTATGAACATATTGATGGGAGCGGTCTAACTTTCTGAAGCGTAGCAAAATATTCCTTTCAAATTTTTTGCTACTCTAGCACCGCAGTTAATACTGCAGTAGAAAACCAATGAGACGAATGTGACAATAATTGTGAGGTGGAATGCTATGTGGAATACTGTTGGGTACTGTTATGAACATGCTGAAGGGAGCGGTCTAGCCCTTCGCAGCTGAGCAAAATATTCCTTTTATATTTTTTTTTTGCGCTAGCTTCGAGTAGTTCAGCTTCGAGCTGTTAAGTCTTCGAGTAGTTAAGTCTTCGAATAGTTAAGTTAAGTTGTTAACATTGACTAGTAGAAAACTACAAGTGTTTCCAGGTAGTATCTGCGGGTACATTGATGGTTAAGGTGCAATGATTCGATATGCAAAAAAATTTCGTCCATAAACAACTTCCCCGTTGAAAATATACACTTGTCAGAATTTCTGTGTATGTATTCGACGGCAGCAGTGCACTCACCAGCAAGCGTATTGTATGGTCCTTCCGGGGGGAGCTTCGACGCTGTCGGCCAGGCCTTCGCGGAGGATGCCAATGCATTTGTTCATCTTCGTTCCGGCTTCATTCATGCACTTGATGCTCTTCTTGTACACTGCGTTGAATCAAAAGGCAACTTGCTTAATAAGGTGTGCACCGCCTAAGAATGTCCGTACACCGTCTTCCCGCTTGCAAATGTGACTTTCGAAATCGTTAGGGAGGCGTGCATACAATGCTAGCCATTGTTCTTGTTTGGGCATATCATAACTGCTGGCACCATAGAGTTTCTTACTATTACCTAGAGGGAAAGCTGGCGCCCCGTCTATGGGAGCTTGCATAGAGACCCCTCGTGACCACTTCAGCCACCATGGGCGCTCAAAGCATCATGGGGCGGTGAGCTACCGACTGTATAACTACAACTTTTGGCCAAAATATAACGCAAAAATAAAGCTGTTCGATTAATGCGAATGTCCTAACATTCAATATCCTGTCTGTAAATTGCAAGAAACGAGCAGAAAAGCATTTAAGTGCAAAGTTTGCCCAAAATTAGAGATGGCTAGCTTTCCTATTGGCCAAGTATTGAACTTTACAAAAAGCTAATATTTCGGGCTCAACAGGCGCGCTTTTAAAAGAAAATATGTTTTTAACAAATTATGTTGCTTAAACACTTTTAAAGGTTTTTTAATGGCATTTTGGAAAAGTGAAACCTTTTAATGGCGTTGTGTGTCGTTGTGGTTTCACTACTATAGTTTTTACACACTGCATTCGCGCGAAAGTCGTCTGCGCACACACGAACAGCGTTTTCGGAATGAAGCATCTTAGTAGCACCACTCTGTGTTTCCAAAAAAAATACGACTGTTCCGCAACAAGTAGCTCACCGTCCCATGATGCTTTGAGCGTCCATGGTGGCTGAAGTGCAGCGCCGCCAGCTTTCCCTCTAGGTAATAGTAATAAACTCTATGGCTGGCACACTTCTCTTTCCGAACGTAGAGAGGGTGCAGATAATTTTCATTACGCAAGTAAATAAAAAAGGAAAGCCTTACTAGTCTCGCTTGCGGAGAAACAATAACTATGTTCGTTAAATTTCTTCGAACCTCTTTGAAGAAACAAAGAAATCACGGGCCGACACGTAAAACGCCGAGTACAACTGCTGCAGAAATGCATTCCCATCGACTGACCCTTTAGGTATCCTTATATCCTTATATTAGATTCTGGGTTCTTGGACTAAACCTTCATCGCAGATGACAGCTGCGAAGGCACTGTTAAATTTCTTGAAGGAATCAGGACTGAGAGCAAGGTTATGAAGTTTCAGTATGTGTCCTGTGTACCCTGCAAGTAATAGCCAACGGACACGTCTCGCCTTTCTATCTCTACATCCATTCCCGTTCCCAAGCGGAAGGCAACTTACCGGGCGCCGCCTAGTTAATCTCCCTGCCTTTCCGTTCATGTTTTTCTCTCTCTCTCTCTCTCTACGTCCAGCCTGCATTTTTCTTCGTTTACAGCTTCTCCTTTTTATCTGGATAACACCTGGATGGGCACCTGGATAACATATTCACCTACCTACGCTGCCTGGCAAGAACTGTACGCTTACATGGCCATGTGAATTGTATATGTTTTCGAAAACATGGTGCTCTTTATCGCTATTTACGAGAGGTTGGACATCGGTATCTTTATAGCTGGTCATTGCAATGAAATGAGTCTTCCCATGAGATGTGGCCGCAAAACTGGGTTGAAATCAGGTGCGGAAGATTTAGAATGCCCGTCTGCTATAAAAGGGAAGACTCTGGTGTGGTGACGGCTGTCTAGATTTCACTGGGGCGCACAAGGCGCACATCGACATCACTCGCGTATATTTAGTTCTCTCCTCATAAAGTCCGTATTGGGTCCCCTCCTGTGACCAGCTGCTTTGAAGCAACTCTGTGCATTCTGTTCAGTGAATGATTTAAGAAAAAAGAGAGCTACCGATATTTTACTAGTGTTAGAGCCAATTTCCGCTGTTTCTCCTCTTCCACAACCGGAACTGGCGAGACTCACACTCGTATCCCTCGGTGCCTTCAGTGCAGGCGGCCTCGAAGTCGTCCCCCGCTGCTTCCATGGCGACCAGCGCCACAGCACGAGGAACGTTGTTCAGGCATTTCTCAGCGAATTGGAGCGTGCACGCGATTTGCTTGCTGTACAACCTGCGAATGGGGCGAGCGCGCTTAGGTGACGGTGGCAGTGACGCTTCATCTTTGCCAGTTGAGGCTGTGTTCAGAGTAGGAACCAGGCCCTTTTCAATGACCTCCTATTGGCCCTGACCTGCTCCAGTTGCGGTAAACATATATCTAAGTTTCCTAATTCCACCAGTACATATGAAAGTACCCTAGCTCTAATATGGAGTTAAGGCCACACACATTCGAAGCTTCCGTGCATTTCAGCATAGAGCACTTGAACACCTGCTTTTAGCGCCAGCATCAAGTGAGCTGCATTGTTCGCTACAACAGCATTAGCACCTGAAAATTTTTTTTATTTTTCACCAACACTACTTGAGCTACATTGTTCGCCACAACTACACTAACACTTGAACACCTGTTTTTTTTTCCACCAACTTTAGTTGATCTTGATTGTTCTCCCCAACAACACCAGAACGTGAACACCTGATTTTTTGAACAACACCAGTACTTGAACACCTGTTTTTTTAACAACACTAGTACTTGCACACCTATTTTGTTCGCCAAGTTCAGCTAGGCTGCGTTGTTCGCCACAATAGCACTATCATTTGAACACCTGTTTCTTTTTGCGCAAACCTTAGTTGAGCTGCATTGCTCTCCCCAACAAACCATAACTTGAACACCTGTTTTGTTCGCCAACTTTGGCTGGGCTGCATTGTTCGCCACATTAGCACTAGCACTTGAAGACCTTTTTTTTGCGCAAACTTTTGCTGAGCTGCATTGTTCTCCCCAACAACACCAGTACTTGAACACCTGTTTTTTTCGAACAACACCAGTACTTGAACACCTATTTTGTTCGCCAACTTTAGCTAGGCTGCATTTTTGGCCACAATAGCACTAGCACTTGAACACCTGTTTTTTTTTGGCGCAAACTTTAGTTGAGCTGCATTGTTCCCCCAACAACACCAGTACTTGAACACCTGTTTTTTTAACAACACCAGTACTTGAACACCTATTTTTTTCGCCAACTTTAGCGGGGCTGCATTGTTCGCCACAATAGCACTAGCACTTGAACACCTTTTTTTGTGCAAATTTTAGTTGAGCTGCACTGTTTTCTCAACAACACCAGTACTTGAACATCTATTTTTTTCGCCAACTTTAGCGGGGCTGCATTGTTCGCCACAATAGCACTAGCACTTGAACACCTTTCTTTTTGCGCAAACTTTAGTTGAGCTGCATTGTTCATCACAACAACACTAGCATTTGAACACCCGTTTTTTTTTGCCAGCGTTACTACAGCTGCATTGGTCGCCACAATAGCACTAGCACTCGAACACCTGTTTTTAAGCAAACTTTATTTGAGCTGCATTGTTCATCACACCAGTACTAGCACTTGAACACCAATTTTTTTTTCGCCAAATTTAGTTGAGCTGCATGGTTAGCCACAACAGCTTCCAGCACTTTCGCTGCGTCTGTAGTATGTACATGGTGCGTCAAAAATTTACAGGCCACAGTGTGCGCTTTTGAGCCATGTAGTGAATAATTTACAACACCCCGGAAGCTCGAAACCTTCGGAGAATGAGAAGCAATATCATTCTCACTCCTGGGTATCTTGGCTGCTTCATAAGCTCCGTAAGTTCCTGACTATACTGCTCAAAAAGAGACACCGACGCCTGGAAACATATGGCCGCATATTATGCCGCTTTTTGAGAATCGTAAGCTGGAAAGAAGCATATAGAATTACTGATACGGACTGAACGTGAGAAAGCGCGAACATACAGGATAAGATCCAGAAGACCATACTTTGCTCAGTTTTCGAGCGCAACGTCGACTATAAGACTAAAACCCTTATAATAATTCTTCACTGTATGCTCATACCAAAGCGTTTAACAACGGTTTCTCTCCTTGAAATATTGGATTCTGCATGGAGGTAGTCTGCGATGCTTGGTTTTACCGTTGAAGTGTTTGTGGAAGTCTTATAGAACTTCTGATCGTTCTTTGTGTCCGATATGTATGCTCAGCTTGCATTCCACTTCTGCGATAGCCCTTTGCAGGGACGAAGTATGCCGAAACAAACCACAAACACACTATTAAAATCGTAAACAAACAAATTAATGCCGTAACTTTTACTCACTCGCAGTTGGTCTGGAACTGTGCCTCGTGAGGTTCTGGCAGTCGCGTGCTGTTGCTGTACACTAAGTAGTCTTCTCCGCATGCATGCAGCTGTGATATGCTGCATCCAGGTTTCAGCTGCGCCCGAGAGACGCCTGCGATGCGTTGGGAGACCAGCAAATGACCGCTCGGTCGCCACGATATTGTGTGCATGCCGGCTTCTAAGTGAAGTGCTCGGAGCATCGAATTCACGCGGCTTATAAACTGCGCGATTTCTCCACATATCCCGCTTATACAAACCATCTGCTTCGCCTTCTTTGCTGTTTGAGCGCCGTGTTGTGCGTGAGTATTTTCCTCCAAACATTTCCTTTTTAGAGTCGCCCGAAAAGCCGCTAAATGATGATGGTTTCTTGAGAGGCAGAAGCCAAAAACTGTGACGCTCTGGAAGAATAACAGCATTGGAAGCTGCCACGGCGTGCGGTAAAAGTGCAATAAGTGCGGTAAATCTGTAATAACCGCACTATTTATAAACATACCACGGTGGAACACCGTATACATGTACCGAACCCGGTATGCATTCTTTTGCTTGACTGTATATATAAAGCGGAACGTGTATCACGAGCATACGCACTTCGGTCTTGGCTAGCGCGTCGACGCTATGGTAGCTATTTAGCTACACGCATAAAAAAACATCATACAGATAGCTTGCCTTAACATCACTGTTGAAGCAAGTACCACTGCATTTCTTCTATGCGAACGGTAGTTCATGCGCTAGCACTACAGCGCTTGCACTGAGCATGCGTGATGGGTGAAGGAGGCTTCGAAAAAGAAAACTCGTTAGGGGAGAAACAACAGAAACATCTTTTGAAAGCACCTCGGTTTCTTTTTTTCTAAAGCAAGCCTTTTCCGTCGCAAATGTGTATTATCAGTTGACTGAGTTGATTGTCTTTGAGTTCTTTGCGAGGCTCTCTCTTATCGTTGTCCCCTGAAGGTAAGTATTAAGAAATTACTGCGAGATCGAAAGTGGGCCTCTGGTGACATACTAAACTCGTGTGGCTTGCCCCACAACTTCGGTACAAGTCGCGAGCACAAAAATAACTTCTTTGCGTTCGTCAAATGACAGGTAACACTAGGAATGGGGGTTACTATAGTAAATGAGCACTTTTGATTTGCGGCTTATACCCGTAGTCATGACCGCAAACAAGCTATCGAAGTTAATAAATAAGCGCAAGGTAGCCGACATAGGAAACTTTAACATGGAGAAAATCGAGCATGCTCTAAAGAACGGAGGTAGCCTAAAATCAGTGAGGAGGAAACTGGGCATAGGTAAAAACCAGATGTAGGCGCTAAAAGACAAACAGGGCAATGTCATCAGCAATATGGATAAGATAGTTGAATTAGCCGAAGAGTTCTACACAAATCTATACAGTAGTGATTGTAATCATCAAGTTACTCAGGGAGGCAGTCGAGCACGGCAATGGGACATCCTGCCAGTAACGAAGGAGGAAGTAAAGAAAGCCTTAGGAGCAATGCAAAGAGGGAAAGCAGCTGGTGAGGATCAGGTAACAGCAGATTTGTTGAAGGACGGAGGAGAGATTGTGCTACAAAAACTAGCCACCCTGTATACGCAATGCCTTGTGACCTCGATAGTACAAGAAGCTTGGAAGAACGCAAACATTATCTTAATTCATAAGAAAGGAGACGTCAAGGACTTGAAGAATTACAGACCGATCAGCTTATTGTCCGTTGCCTACAAGGTATTTACTAAGGTAATCGCTGATAGAGTCAGGACAACCTTGGACTTTAGTCAACCAAATGATCAGGCAGGCTTCCGTAAAGGATACTCGACAATAGACCACATTCACACTATCAATCAGGTGATAGAGAAATGCGCAGAATATAACTAACCCCTATATACAGCTTTCATTGATTACTAGAAAGCATTTGACTCAGTGCAAACCTCAGCTGTCATGCAGACATTGCGAAATCAGGGTGTGGAAGAGTTATGTGAAAATGTTAGAAGATATTTATAACGATTGCACGGCTACTATAGTCCTCCATAAAGTCAACAATAAAATTCCAATACGGAAAGGTGTCAGGCAGGGAGACACGATCTCGCCAATGCTCTTCACTGCCTGCTTACAGGAGGTATTCCGGGGACTAGAATGGGAACAGTTGGGGATAAGAGTTAGTGGAGAATACCTGAGTAATTTGCGATTCGCTGATGACATTGCCTTGCTAAGCCACTCAGGACAAGAACTGCAAAGCATGATCAATCAGTTAGACAGGCATAGCAGAACGGTGGGGCTAAGAATTAACATGCAGAAAACCAAAGTAATGTTCAACAGCCTAGCAAGAGAACAGCAGTTCGCAATAGGTAGTAAGGTGCTGGAAGTAGTAAGAGAATATGTCTACTTAGGGCAGGTAGTGACCGCAGATCCGGATCATGAGAGGGAAATAACTAGAAGAATAAGAATGGGGTGGAGCGCATATGGCAGGTTCTCTCAGATCATGAATGGTAGCTTACCAATATCCCTGAAAAGAAAAGTATACAACAGCTGTATCCTACCGGTACTCACCTATGGGGCAGAAACGTGGAGGCTAACAAAGAGGGTTCAGCTTAAGTTAAGAACAACGCAGTGAGATAAGGAAAGGAAAATGATAGGTGTAACGTTAAGAGATCGGAAGAGGGCGGAGTGGGTGAGGGAACAAACGCGGGTTAATGACAGCTTAGTCGAAATCAAGAGGAAGAAATGGGCTTGGGCAGGGCATGTAATGCGAAGGAAAGATAACCGCTGGTCCTTAAGGGTAACGGAGTGGATTCCAAGAGAAAGCAATCTTTAAATACGGCAGCGCAGGTGGGCGGATGAGATTAAGAAGTTTGCGGGGATACAGTGGCGGCAACTGACAAAGGACAGGGTTAATTGGAGAGACATGGGAGAGGCCTTTACCCTGCAGTGGGTGTAGTCAGGCTGATGATGATGATGACTCATAGTCATGAGGGGTAAAAAAGAGGCCAGAGTTGCATATGTTGGAAGGGTGAACTGTGCGGATGAAACTCAGAATGAAGGCCAATACTGAACCCTTCCATAGGTAATACGTCAAAAATGTGGTTTTCCTAACACATTCCGAACACTTCCACCTGACCAGACCGTGAGACCTTGCTGAGCAAAGAACACGTACTAATAACTAAAGTCTATGCGAAACGGTATATTTTTGGCTATTTCTCGGTGCAGCTGTCCTTAATCATAATGCGAAGAAATTTCATGCGAAAACACAAACGCAGGGCATGCCGTCTGTTTCTCTGAAATTTTTCTTTTTGCTAGGGTCCTTGCTCAGTGGTTATGCTGCTCGGCTGCTGACCCGAAAGACGCGGGTTCGATCCCGGCCGCGGCAGTCGAATTTTGATGGATGCGAAATTCTAGAGGGCCGTGTACTGTGCGATGTGAGTGCACGTTAAAGAACCCCAGGTGGTCGAAATTTCCGGAGCCCTTCACTATGGCGTTCGTCATAGCCTGAGTCACTTTGGGATGTTAAACCTCATAATCCCAAACCTTTCGTACAAAAAGAAAACGTGGTTGTGCCTAATGCTGGGGCCCAAGTAAACGGCTCCAACAGCTTGTGCCTAATACTGGGTCCCAAGTAAACAGGCTTCATTAAGAAAAACAACTATAAAAATCGTCAGCCGTCTGAAAAGGTTCAGCGTCCTTAATTTGCTGTTAGCTAATGCTTGAATTCATAACAAACTTAGCTTTGTACGTAAGCACACGGAATTAAACTATATCTCATGGAGCCGTTCTCGCTAAAGAGTTGCATGTGGTTCTAGGAACGCAAAGTTGCACCTAATTCTTTTTACGCACGTTACGGTGAGTATACAAACACAAGCCAACCAAGAAGGAAAAAAAAAGTGGCACGAGTCACTTACCGAGAAGACAGGTAACGAAGATGCATACAGCACTGAGCCTCGACCACTCCATCTGAAAGTAAGGGCACACACGATCGAAGAGGAAACTTGTCTCCACTAGTACGAGTCCGTGGAGCTCAGGAACGTCTTTAAATACGGCAGCGCAGGCCACATACTCTTGGCAGCTGACCTCTCTCATACAAGCGCGCACATGGCACTCCTACTGGCCTTGAAAAAACATGGCAGTGTCACGCCATGCACGATGCTGTTCGATGACCGCAACCTCCTCACCCTCTTTGAACCCTCCAAAAAGATAAAACCCAGTCGCGTACCGTTTATAGGCAGTGCTTTCCAACTCTGACCGATACCTTTAGTAACCCGTGGTCACCTGTAGAATCAACTTCGTCCCGTGGCGGTGTTTTGCAGGCTTCGTTCTTTGGGAGGTTCTTATGCTGCAGAGTTGGTTAGCTGCGCACACGTCGTGCTGCAAGTTTGCCTGTCCTGATAAAGGACTTGTTCTCTGGGCCCGCGACGAGTGGAACAACAATAACAACGAGGCAAGGGAACGAACGAATAAAAAGAAGAAAGAAAGAAAGGAAGACACTGGGAAGGCCTTGCTGGAGAAAGCGGCATCGGCGGGCCGCAATGACCGCCAGAATTACGTGACGCACGCAATCGGTATTTATCTACGCTCGAGCGCTCATCGCCTACCGGCAATTGCGGCCAATGATGGGCGGAGCGACGGGGCTGCCGGCGATGACGGGATAAAACTAATGACGTCACAGTAGACGATTAATGACAGGGCCGAAGGAAGGACAGCGGCCTTACGGTTATGTTGACCGAAACATTGTCCCTTTGTGGACAGTGACTCTTTCGATGCGAACAGAGATGTCGAGGGGAAGATGTGTTCCCGCTGTGTATTTTATCGCGCACGAGTTCGGTGCAGTGTTTTGGAAGGCAGCGACTGTTTCAAAAGCGAAGGGGAGAATGTGGAGTGGCTGAACCAGTACATCACGTTGCCGAGTCTCCTGATGCTTATCGTTGTCATCGACGTGGTGTTTATCTGAGTTTTTGGAGAAGAGGGCCATAAATACTTGCATTACAGCAAAACGAAAATGAAAAGGCGGCATTCCAAACTCGAACTGCATCCAAAGAGCTTCCAATGCTTGCCTGTCTTAGGCTGAGGCTGCTTCGCCGAATATATAGGAGCGCGGAAGTCTTTTCATGGTTCCCTTTCTGCTTTGGTGCACGATCCTAACGCTATTTTTCTTCGTCCAAGATCTCTGTTAGTATTCTTATTTATACTTATTTACTTAACAGGACTTACTTTGGAGTGTAATGCCCAGATAAACATTTACGATCCAGATTGCTCATAAATCGGCCAGATCTATAATGACTGATTTTTCTCCTTAATTTTTTTTCCCTTATCTACGGCTTTGCTTTTGGCGGTTGATATTTTTCTAAGATAATTCCTAGGTTTTCTGAAGGTAACTGCTTTTCGTCTCTGTATATTAACGCTATCATTTACGTCTGTTTTTCTGCACCTACTCGGTGAAAGGCGCCTTGCGCGACCTTGCGCAAAATCAGGGTTCATCAGCACCAAAATCTTGCAGCGCTATATAAACAGAAGCGTACTCACTGTCCCAGGACGAAGGTTAAGGCCGAGTGCGCCCGCTCAGAGCCTGGCTGTCCGCGTAGCTTTCGAAGAAGTTGCGAGAGCTGTTCGTTCGTGTCAAGACTTTCGTCGGCTAACTGCTAGAATCAATTTAACATTCGATTGCTGCGTATGCGGAAAACTGAAGCCATTGTCTAACATTGCCGCGCTGAAACAAATGTTCCTTTGTGATGTGACATAAATAGATCCAGGCTAGCGAACACGAAGCCCCAGTGGATATTCGTGTTACGTTGACCATTGTTCAGTGCCGCTTTCATCGTCATTCGTCATCCTTTTCCTGTAAATATCTTCATTACCGGCTTTTTGTCGTGAATAGATGACGCTTACTTCCTGGTTTGTTCTTTTGCTTTGGGAGAACTAGCTATAGTTCTCAGAATTCCAGAAAAGCGAACTGGGAGACCAAATCAACTAATACTGCTACACTATTGGTGCTGTTATTTTTACTACTACTGTTATTTTTGTTACTACGGCTACTACCGCCACCAGGACGACCACCACTATTACATCCATTAGTATACTCCTCTTCTACTACTACGAGCCCGTACGAGTTAGTCCCAGGAAACCTCCACTGGAGCAAATTGCACTTGAGGTAAAGGCCGTAGGTTCACAAAAATTTGGGGGCGAATCATTGGATTGATGCTGAAGAACAGCGATATGATTCCGCTCTTGATTCTATTCCAATTATATTCCCATTATGGTTATATTCTAATTGCGATAACTTTTATTAATGTTTACTGCGTCCGTCTTAGTCATTTTCGTACGGGCTGAGTCATACTTAGTCCGACCTCTCGCTCCTCTTTCCTACAAATGGAGAGTGAGAGGGTAGGGGGCGTTGGTTGGGGGCACCATGGCATGGTACAAACAATACGTACGCGCCACTTGTACGACGAAGTAGTTGCAAAGCGTTTATGTTCTAAATATAATCTGAATCGAGGCTCAGTGTTGTCCGACTACCACTGTGTTGTTTTAAACTCGCCTAGAAATTATAAGAAGCTCAAAAAAGTATCTGCGGAGCCATGCGGACTGCATCGACAGCCACAGCATATGTGTGGGTGCAAGTGGTTTCAGTTGGACTGCTGTATGTCGGGCGAAGACAATTCGGGCTTTTCGACTGCGAGCAACAGACGAATAGGATTAGTCCTATTGTCTTCGTCTCCTGTGTACTCGGAACATGTTGTTGCTGGACAACGGATGGTCAAAAACTTCCTAATTATGCTTAAGCGCAGCTCTGAGCGGATTGTGCTGTCGGCGAAAACAGTTTGCCGGATACGGATGGGGCGAAAAAACTTCGGCGCAGTCGCGGAAGTTAATCGGCAGCAATTTATGACTTTCTTAGAGAACATGCGCATGTTCTATCCGCTGGAAACAATACAAGGGCACTTGGTCGCGAGGCAGAGTTGCAGTAATTTTTTTCCGGGACCGTGCATCCCATGAACATTTACGGCCGATATTGGGCGTGCATGCCGCTATGTGAAAACCATTTTTTAAAACATTCGCATTTATTGACAGCAGATGCTCCAGAAGAAAAAATCATGTATAAATGCAAGTTTATATCGGGTCAAAAGTGGCAGGAGATTAATTGTGAGACGTCTATGCCATAGCTATTCGGATCGTGGATTGAGGGTATGCACGCTAGCCCTACTAGACAAATGAAGTGCGACGAACATTGTACTTCTTCGAGAAGTCACTGGCTTGGCTATAGCTTCTAACAGTCATGGGAGGTAGACTGGCAGCGGCCGTATCAGCGAGCCGTACACCACCCCCACCACCAATTTGCACCGCTAGATTACACCAAACCCGTAGTCACATTTTAGTTTAGTTTTTTATTTATTTATTTATTTATTTATTTATAAATACTGCGATCTTGAACTACAAGACCATCGCAGGTGGGTACATGATTTGTGTAATACCCAAGGACAATGAAAAGGAAATACAGCAGACAAGGCGTCACAGCAACGAAATTAGTACATCACACTGTACTGTATCAAATTCACAACCTCAGAATATATATACTGCAGTCATAGAGCCAAACATATAATTCAGTAAATCTAAACAAATTACTCATCAACCGAACATTCAAAATTTCTTCACTTGTTGCAGCATCTCCTCAAAATGAGACAAATTATTCTCTTCGACTATATGACCAGCAAGGTTGTTCCATTCGGTAATGGTTCTCGGAAAATAGGAATATTTGTAGCAGTTCGTTCTTGTGGATAAATGTTTTACGGAAAGAGAATGTCTCAGGCGTGTTGCATAACCACTAGAGTAACTAACAATATTCGAGATGTCAATGTTGTATTGCCCATGAATTAACTGGAAAAAGAATTTCAAACGACAGATACGGTTTCTATCAGTAACGGATGGTAAGCCACTCTTTTTAATAAGATTAGTGATAGAGGTGCGGCCATAGGAATTATAAATAAATCTTACTGCTTTCTTTTGAATCCTTTAACGTCCCAAAGCGACTCAGGCTATGAGGGACGCCGTCGTGAAAGGCTCCGGAAATTTCGTCCAACTGGTGTTCTTTAATGTGCACTAACATCGCACAGTACACGGGTCTCTAGAATTCCGCCTCCATCGAAATTCGATACTTAGTATGACAATGGTCGGCACGATGCTGAAAGCGCCTTTGACCCCATCATCCACCGAAGTTCGGGCTATTTTCTCACCATAATGCTTCACTGCTGGTTGAATAGCTTTGTCTGTCTGCCGGAAACTTCTAAAACGCCAGGAATTGAATGCGGGAACTTCGAACTCCCGATCTGTGCCACCTGCTTTCTGTGTAGTACGTATACCGCGAATGCGACCGCGCATACCAGGATGGCGGTCTTATCGGGCTAGGCGCTACGTGGCGCCACTTTCCCAAGATGGCGGCGCTTTTCATAAAACGGTGTAGTCAGGACACGCATTTTGTGGCGAAGGTGTGTTGTGTGTATGCATTCTGTTGTCATTCAGACGTTCCGCTTCACATGTATGATGGATAGTTGCCATTTACAGACCCTAAAAGCAATTGTTCTGACATCTGGACGGAATCTTTTCGCAGCGTTGGGTCCTTCTGAGACCAGAACACGGCTACCTCGATAAAACCCCTCCACAAAAAAATATAAAAAAGTGAGTCGGGAATAACTTTGCAAAACTGATGACTGATAATGACTCAGATTGACCAAGGAAACAATTAAAATGACTGTGAATGACCCAGCAAAAAACAAAGAAAAGTTGCTGAGCCAATTTGAGCAAAGAACCTGTAATCAGCATAGAAGTACATAGCAAAGTGCAAAATAAATTATGAGAGGAAGATAGAAGTACAAGAGAAGCTATGGAAAGTCAGGGAACAGACCTAAAGCTAACGCGTTGTCATCGCATAATGATAATTAAGCGGCAGCGTAAGTTTTTGATCGCACCCACGTACATCTTCAACACGGAAGTGCAAGAAAATTATGTATAGGTTTGAATCTTGCTGACGAGCAGTATTCGCCAGTAGGTGATTCATTCGTCGCCTTCCCAAATATGTGTCAGAAAAAGAAGCATCAGATCGTCCCAATGAAAGTTATGTTAATTACCAGCTGAGTGCAGATTGTGCATTGCAATAAAAAATCGCGCACGAGCATTTTCAAGCATTCAGAAACCGTGCATATACTCCGTGCGGTTGACTGTATTGCTGCTTGGATTCGTTCGACTCTGCAGTATTGTAAATAAATAAATAAATAAATAAATAAATAAATAAATAAATAAATAAACAAACAAACAAACAAACAAACAAACAAATAAATAAATAAATAAATAAATAAATAAATAAATAAATAAATAAATAAATAAATAAATAAATAAATAAATAAATAAATATCCGGTGAATGGGATTCAAAGCAGTTACAGTACAACCACGTCAACTTAGCATGGCAATTTCTGCCCTTTGAACACTCCAAGCATCCCTTCGCTCTCCAGCCCTGTCTTTTATTTACACTGACTACACGCCCAAGCAGCAAGGTAATCAGCTCAAACCTCGCTCTCCAGCCCTGTCTTTTGTTTACAATGAATACACGCCCAAGCAGCAAGGTAATCGGCTCAATATTGGAAAAGCATTGACAAATGCCGGTCGTAGAAAGACCACAGCGAAACCATCCATTTGCTGCTTGGGACGTTGCTTGTCCGGCGTCCACTTGGCACACCCCCTGGCACGCTCTGCCAGCGGCAGAAATGACAGGTTAGGACAGACGCAACTGCATGAGCCGTGCAAAGATCAATGTTCTCCTTAAAAAACCCACCACGCAGTAAAAGAAACGCACAAAAGAATGCGACTAAACAGCGCTGCTAGCCAACCTTCTGAGCGAAACGCTGCAATGGACGGCAGCAGGAGACAGTAGAGAGGTCACTTCCGCGCCAGTTACTAGATGGCGCTTCTTGTCCAACATGGTGGCGCACATGAGAAAATAGGTTGTGGGCAGATTTTCACACTATAGAAGCATGCGGTGCCTACCTTATGGCCTACCTTATGGTAACGCGGAACTCCTTATTGTCCTGAACAATGCAGAAAACACCCTCCGACTAGGCACACCTTTTCATTCAATCGAAATATGCGGGGACTATACACTTGAAAGCAAACGCTTGGCGGCCATTTTTTTTTTCGAGATTTGATTGGAGGTTTACGCGCTTTGTTAATTAAATCAATTTACAGTTATTCGCCAGTCAGTCATTGCACATCGTTGTAAAAAGGTCACTTCTGAAAAAAAAAAAAGAAACCGACTTCACACTATCTTTGCACACATGTCTAGGAGACAACTAGTAGAAGCCCTACTGGAGACGTCTGCGCCAATCCTGCGGTATTGAATCTCCTGGCAGAACAGTCTGCCCTTTATGTTAAACTGCTACCTGTAAAAGTTAAATAGCATGGCCTTTTAAGTCGTTCCGTGAAAACATGCCTATGACACCATTCCTTGGTTTAGCACTAGCTGCAAGTTGGCACAAGTCCAGTCTAGAGGGCTAATAATATACAACAAAACTTGGTAGGGCCTAGTTGGTACATGATGTTGTGAAGGTAAAGGATGCGCAATCAAAGGACGAACCACGAAGAAAGACACAGGGACACACACAAGCGCACTAACAACTGTTTATTTCTTCCTTGAAACGCTTACTTATACACCTGGCCACGCATGCTCAAAAGCAATCTCTAACCACAATAGTCATGCCAACGGCTGTTAACGCGAAGCGTTCAGGCCTGTGGTGGTGCCATATCTGCATAAGGTGTCTCATCACCTCAAGAGAGTTGCAGGCAGGCATGGTGTCCCTCTGGCGTTTTCTGCGCCGAATAAACTGGCGAAGCTGTGTGCCCGCACGTGCGGTGATAGAAGGAGTGGATGCCTAATCAGGCACGGGTCTACCTACATCCCTTGCGCCACAGGGGTGGTATATTCCTTTCCTCTTTCATGTGGTAAGACCTACATCGGGCAGACAGGGCGGTGCATAAACGAGCGACTCAGGGAACATGCGAATAAAGTCAGGAACAACACAGACAAAGGGGCACACCTTGTGTCCCATCTTAGTTCTTGCCGCAATTGCGCACCGCGACTTGACGAGACCGTGATACTGGAAAAAAGTAAAAATGAACAAGCGCGGCTGGCTTTGGAAGCTTTCCACATAAAGGAAAACGCGGTAGATTGTATCAGTGACACGTCCGTGGCTCTGTACGTTGCCGAAATCAACTTTTTGCGTTCGCGTCTGCGTTAACAGCCGTTGGCATGACTATTGTGGTTAGAGATTGCTTTTGAGCATGCGTGGCCAGGTGTATAAGTAAGCGTTTAAAGGAAGAAATAAACAGTTGTTAGTGCGCTTGTGTGTGTCCCTGTGTCTTTCTTCGTGGTTCGTCCTTTGATTGCGCATCCTTTACCTTCACAGCTAATAATATACTTTACCGGAGGGCCAATAATATGCTTTAAGTATGAAGGCCAGCGCTGTTTTCGATTTACTCCGCCACTTGTGCTTATCTTATGCTTTTACATATTGCGCTTTATTCGGCAGACTACATTTGCAGAGGAAACGCCACTCCTATTGATTTGCGCCTATCCCTCTCATACGGACACCTGTACGTATTGATTGCTAAGGGTGTTTTAATACGCTTATCTTGTTTTGACCAATCTTTTCAGCCGGTTTCTCGCCTTAGAGGAGGTTAGAAGTAATACCAGCAATTGAGCTAGTAGCGAATGCATCGTGGAAAATAACAGCGCAGACAGACAAAATACAAAGCAAATAACACTTTTTGGACACCACAGCACTTGTGGTGTCCGTTATTTGCTTAGTTTATTTTTGTCTGCGGATTTGAAAGAGTGCCACGATGTCTTTAATGGGCGGTGCAAAGACAATGCTTCGTATTTCGTCTGTTTTCGATGTTTTTTTTTCTTTCTACAAAAGCTTTAAGGTGCCTATAGTCGCAGAGCCTACCTGTCGTGTGCTGTTCTGAGAGCCAAGACATGAAGCCACAGGAATAGACGTTTCTACATAAAAGCATTTTATTCGTGAAATAATGCCTGTACAAAACTGTAGGAACAAAGTCATTGACATGATTATGGACGATGATGACACATCGGAGAAATGCGTGTCTAAAGCATGAGTCTTGCAGCAAAATGCGAAAAAAATAATTAAAGCATGGTGTATTGCAATGCTTTCCTTTGTCGCAGCCTTCTTTTAGCTCTACTAGTTTATCCCTAATGGAAGACTATTAGCGAATACAGAAGCCGCTCCTTTAGTTCTTCTCTTTACCTGATGCACGACAAAGCTGAATCGCTACGCCGATTAGAACGGTAGTCCTCGCCTTTACGAGAGCAACACCTTCCTTTTGCGTGACTAATATACAGATCTTT